>NW_009942346.1:62500-124058 GCF_000696875.1 Nestor notabilis | reverse complement strand
CCTACTGTTTTTGTTTCATGCAGTATTTTGATGCTAACATCTAATTATTCTTTGCAGTGTTTTATCTCCCCCATTATAGTATCACCAGATTTTTTTTATTGGCACTTTCCTTATTAATGATTACAACACCTACGTTTAAGGAGCTAAATGAGTTCTCTCTTTTCCTGAGCTGAAGAGAGGGAGGTCAGCAGAGAAATGAGAATTATTCTGTTGTATGCAGATGTGTTATACTCAAAATTATTTTTGGCCATTGAAGTAGCTCCCATAGCTTGCTGAGGCAAAAGAAAGATTCCTCCCTGTTCCTAGCTGTGACCCAGGAAAGGTGAGGAGAGATCCTTCTACTTTCCAGTCACAAGAAGAATTTAACAAATCCTTCAGCTTCAGTCTAAAAGTATTAACAGTTTCCCTTTAAATAGCCTGTTCTTAATTAAACTCCGTTTTCTTTCCAGAATCGCACAGCACAGAAACACATCCACTAACAAAATGTATTTACTTCTCTCTCCCTCCACCACGGATCACATCCTGATGCTTGCTGTAGCAAAATGCACCCTAAAAGCACCCTGAACATCACCGGATGGCCTCTGTGTAGGGCAGTACTCACACGACACGTGGGGAGCACGTCCTCGGCAGCCCCACACGGAGACGGCTGCCTGCAGAGCGACTGGGTGCTGCTGCTCGCTGATGAACTCCATCTGGTGACGTTCCCAGCGGGCCGACGATGCCAGCTGGGGGAAATTAAGCTGTGCTGGATCTGGGGATGGGGTGGATGCTGCCCCCTCCCGTGCTATCGTGCGGGTAGAGCTGCCCTTCCCAGGGAGCATGCAGGGATACTGCCTGGATGGAGCTGGACCTTTACCTTGGCCACGCTGCCTCAGGGCCAGGGGTAGAGCTTCTGAGGGTGAGTGTATAACAACAGAACCCTGGACTGGCAATAAAACAAAGCAAGCCTAAACAAATTAAAACAAAAAGCCAACAAAACTAAGAGATATTTATTGTTTACACATCAGGCAGAAAAAGCAAACCAGCGTGCAAATAACTGCAAATAAACTTTCGTCAAGAGCCAGAATTTTTGGCACCTATGCAAAGTTGGCAACATGCCTCAGGCTTACTACTTTCTCTTTTTTTTTTTTTTTTTTTAAATTTGGACCCCAAAAAGATGCCTGCCATGCTCCTCACATAAGGAACAAGTTACATGAATATATTGGTTTTGAGTGGGTTTTGTACCCTTTTGTTTCTCAGGTGTTCCAGGGGTTTTAGTAAGTAATCAGAAGAAATTAATAAAGATCTGTATAAATATTGTTCTAAATAACTGCTTAGTAAATCACTATGCATTTATATTAAATTAAATAAATCAAATTAACACAATCAAAGCTTGATGGCAAAGCAGTAGAACTATTATATTAGAGAAGCAGACAGACAGACAGCCTTTTGGGGAGGCAAAAGCTAAAGCTTTCTTAGCACAGAAAATGTTCCATGAATAGGGTTAAATACTTAATGAATGCTAGCAAAAGATAAGACAAATATTCTTTGTTAATATTTATAGAATCCCATAAGGAACTCTTTTGTCCTAGCATTGTTTCCAAAATTCAATCCCCTAGTTATATCCATCATTTTTCATGTGATTAAAGGAATCTAAATTTGCTGCCTTGTCTTGTAAAAGAGTAAAAAGTTAGATCTGTATTATTAAAGCGTCTTGGTTGGAGCAGCAAATGTAATATTGATGGTCTATTGTATATAAGTCTAAAAAAACGACTGATCACACACGCATGACATATAAGCTGCATTCAGAGGAGTCATGACATTATTCCTAAGAAGTTGGGATTGAGCTAAAAAAAGAGATGCATACACCCTCCAAAATGAGACAAATAAAATAGTTCAAACTGGTAAAAGGCAAGAAATAAAAGACTAGAACCACAAGGCAAAAAAGGCAAAGGCTTTGATGGCAGGGAAGTGACACCACATTTTGCTCAGTGTCACAACTGCCCCACACTTCCTCGGGCAGAAAACCTGCTGCAGGAGGGAACCCTTAAACCCTGCCCTGTGCCCAAACAGGGAGCTGTGGGGAATAACTAGAGGTGGTCTTGGCCATCAGGGGTGTCCTGGCAAAAGCAGGCACATCCTCAGTGCACAGTCGGAACCTGCTGCAGGACACACAGCCACATAACTTCCTCATTAGTCATCAGATGGGCTGGATGCTTGACAGTGGATGTGAGAGACCTGTGTTGAACTGCCTAGAGATAACACATCACATCTACAGGGACGGTGGGGAAGGTATGGCATGCATCAGGCACCTCCAGGTCTCACTGCATATGTAGTCACAGCATCATCCCCTAGATAGCTTTTGTTATTTTTGGTGACATGCTTCACATCTATACACAGCTAACGTAAATTTGTCAATAGAAGCAGTCAGCATTCATCAGTACTATTAACATCAATATTATCATAGAATCACAGACTGGTTTGGGTTGGAAGGGACCTTAAATCTCATCCAGTTCCAACCCCTGCCACAGACAGGGGCACCTCCCACTGGACCAGGTTACTCCAAACCCTGTCTTGTTCAATCTGCCTTGAATGCTGCCAGTGATGGGGCAGCCACAGCTTCTCTGGACAGCCCGTGTCAGTGTCTCACCACCCTCACAGGGAAGAACTTCTTCTTAATGTCTAATTTAGATCTACCATTTTTAATCTTAAAGACAATCCCCCTTGTCCTGTCCCTACATGCCCTTGTAAAAAATCCTGCTCCAAAGTGAGCTATATTATAGCTAAATTATAACCAAATTAATAGAAACTGTAAGCAAAGTGAGCACATCCCTGAAACAGGTTAAGCATCCCTCTGCCTGGGTGTCTGCTGCTCTGCTGACCCAGCGCCTTCGTAAGTGGCCCCTCAGCAGAGGACAGGAACAGCCCATGGCTCCAACCCTGCCAGCTGCACCCACCCTGAGGCAGGATGAGGGACAGGGGCCAGGCCACCTGACAACTGCTTCTGAGCATCTTTATTCCAGAAAAGAGCAGCAAAATTCATGTTTTTTCTCTCACCTTTGAAAACCAAGACTCAGAATTGAATTTTTCTCAGCCTACTAAAAAGTTTTTTCATGAAACAGGCAAAAGCCAAGTCCTCATTGATCCAATTTTTATTTTTTATTTTTTTTATCCAGAACTTCTTAACAGCTTTAGAAAAATAGATAATTATTGCAGTTAATTTCAGCAAAACAGTTCAAACTCATCAGGGCTGCACAAGTATAATTTACTACTCTTTCTGACTTATTGTTTTGACTAGATGTAGATTGATGATTAAAGTGATAAACAGTAACATTTTTATAAAATGGCTGACTCTGCCAATGGCAACTGAATAAGAAACATGCTGAAATAGCTGTGCTGTTATTGTGATTGTATTCAAGGCTGTCAACAAAGAATATAAGTATTTGACAAGGTGTTATCTAATTGTGTTTTTAAAAGCCACGATACATACATCTTTTAATGTGTCACTTTAAGCTGCAAGAGAATTTCTTTTATTAAAATGTAAAAAGGAAAAATGAATGCCTTGCATTTTCTTGTTTCTTTTTCCCAAGCTCTGCCCTTTTGCCGTCATTTGACAGAATATATTTGCTCTTTAGTCAAATTGGCTTTTATTTAAATGGTAGCCCAAAATAGCACAGCAACATTAGGTGTATAAGAAGAAAGAACAGTATGTCCCACAGACAATTTTTATCTCAGCCCTGGTGGGAATTAACTGATCGAAACAGAAGGCTAAGAATAAAACCCTTTTGACGCTCAGAATTAGTGAAACAGCATTTTGGAGCAAGGAAAAGGTTTGTGTTTTGATTTTTCTTTTTTTTTAAAGAAGGATCACCAGGAAACGTATCTTAACATGCTGCCCCTGGAGCTACCTGTAGTTCTTCCGTGGTTCTTCATGCTATACAAAGGCATCTTTACATCCAAAACATAGTTATCCTCAGAAAGCCCCTTTGACCTAGGGAGGGGGTATCAGCCAGGCTGACTCCAGAGCTGCAGATTGAAGTCTTCTCCTCCAGCCCACCTCAGCCCAACCTTTCCTCTGCTTGTGAGGAAAAACCTGGACACCACGAGAGAAGAAGGGGTTTGCTCATGACTTAGAAGAAAGATACAATCTCTGGGATGAGCAAAGGAGCACAGGCTAGAGGTGGCATTGGTGCTGGGGCTCTGCCGCACCCCAGCTGGAAACAACTGGCTGGAAAGAAGGGAGTTAAAATGGACCACAGTCGCAATTAAGTAAAGATGCTACCCAAAAAAAGGAAACTCCTACTTCTGTGTTCTTGGCTTCTAGGATGACAATAGCATTGTGAAATGCTGCAAGGCATGGAGAGAGACAGGGAATTAACTGTTTGGACACCCTTTTAGTAGGAGTTTGAAACATGGGGAGGGGTGGAGGAGATGATAATGACCAACAGAGCCTGTGAGGATCTCTTCGAGCATCTCTCTGGGCTTCTGTAGGGCTTGTTTTGGTGAGGGCTTGGGGAAGGCAGAGCTGCAAAACTCTCTCCTTTTCAGCTAGGTAGAGACCTGACAACCTGACTTGGAGGGAATCTTCACTGCTGGAGCCTTTAAAAGAAGGATGATGGTAGCAGTGTGGCAGTTGCTTAAAAACACAGTGTATTTTAGGGCAGATAGTTGAGGGTCAGGTAGGGCAGCACACTAATGCAAAATGCAGGCTTCCGAGTTGCACTGAGATCTAACGATGTCATTTGCACGCTGATCCTAGCAGCACTGCTGAAATATAGAGGTCAGTGTGGTCTATTATGGGACAGTAACTTCTAATTTTTAATCCCAGTAGTATTTTAAGATTGGGATAGAAGGGGGAAAAAAAAGCTCTTTATAATGAAAGACGCAGACAGCTCCCATCTGACCTGATTCTGCAAGGTAAGGCACTTCCTCCCTGTCCCAGCCTGAGCACTGCATGTTTGTTTGTCTTTGAAGGCATATTCACCAAAAGTCATAAGGAAAGATCAGAGCCTCAATTTCAGAGGTTATGAATATCTTTGATAACGTTTGACGGCCTGGGTTCACAGCACTCCTGCAGATCATTCCTTAGTGTTAATTTTGAAACTGCCTCGGTATTGAATTGCTGATTTTTATTTTTTTTTTAGAGAGAATTGAATAAACACTCCAGAGATAATGACTGAGCGGTCTCAAGGTTTTGCTTTTGAAGATGTAGAATAAGAGAGACTAATGCTGGAAAATCCTACACATCCTTCTGAGTCCAGTGGGGAAGATGAAGGTCATAGACCTACTGCAGCCACAGCAAAGTGCACACAGCAAATAACCAGGTACAAAACCAGCTGAGAATTAGCTTATTGTTAATCACATTCACACATACTTACTTAAAAAAGGGAAAAAAATATAAATCACTGTAAGAAAAATGTAAGACAATCTGTGTTTTTACTTTTTCAACTGTAAGTGTTGGGAGAGATGTAGTATTAGCTAATACACAGGCCTAAATCCATTCTTCCCACCTGAGTTCTCTAGCATGTTCATCAAGAGGAAAAACAGTACCCTGTGAGATTTTAATTTTTAATAACATTTTGGCTTTAGTTCTCTTTCAGGTGCTGCTATGCCCTTTAGTAGATGGAACCAAATAAATGACAGGACTATAAAAGATTTTACCACCCTTTACATGAGCTAGAAGTATGAGAAGTTACCTGAAGGCAAAGATAAAAAAGTAATATATTTAGTTAACTTAATCTGAAGCAGAACATCTTACTCATTTGGGATGCAGTCCCAAAGAAAGATCCCACTAAGTTAATGCAGAGAAAGAGTTTTATATTCAAATGGACAAAAGTGCAAGGGAATCTACATACTTGGAGTCAAACACAGAATTATTTTTAGCATTTTTTGTCTTTTTTTTAATTTTCTTTCTTCAATGAACCACCATAATTCAAAGGTGCTGTAATTTGCCATGATATATGAGAGGTAGTCAACTTTTTGTGAACCTAGTGGGAATTTCAAAACTTCTTTGTCTTTATCTGCATTTCAGAGTGAATCCTGTGAATCTGGAGTTCTTTTGGAAGCGAAGAAGGAGAAGACGGTCACAGGCTCCTGCATTAATTATGATATTTTTAGTTATTTAGCTAGATTTAGGAAAAATAAAGTCAATATACTGTAAATACATTCTCAAATCCCTAGCTCAGTGGTTTCTCAAACTGGGTCTCAGTGGATGAGCTTTAAAACCCACATAATTTCCATTAAAAAAAACAGTAAAACAAAGATTTGGGATGTCTTTTGGAAATTTTCAATAGCATTGCTACATAGCAACCCAGTGGAAGTCTAAAGAAGAAATAACTTGTTTACAAGTGTGTCAGTAGAAAGGAGGGGTGTTTTTCAGGGATTTCAGTGCACAAAGATCTGGTCGGTATCAGAGCAGTGTAACAACAGCTTCAAAACCTTCCTTGCTCTCCCACAGAGGTGGGCTGAGGAGTCACAGCTCAGGAATCGTAACCTCGTCTTTTGGTCAAACAATTCCAGTGTCACACAGACAATTAATAAGCAGTCAGCAGAGTCTGCAACTGGTGATTATATGAACAAAGAGGCTTGCTTTTGCATTATTCCTCAGGCCCTGGTACAATATGTTGGATTTTTTAGTCAATGGCTCATTATAACACTCATTTCCTGAGATCTTGTTTTAACTAAGACAGTGTCAAAGTACTTATTTTGTTATGCTCTCTGTACACTTTTTTTAAAGAAGTCACGAAGATGAAATACAAAATATGATCTGTTTTCCTGTGATGAGAATATTTGAGGACCCTTCTCCAATATTCTTTCACAAAGATCTCAGCATGGTCACCAGCTAGACTACTGATTCCCAGGATGAATTTCCCTATGCAGAGAAAATTTTTGTGACCAGGGAGATTATTAAACTGACCAGCCACACAACTGAAGTGAAAACGAAGTCTTTGTGCAGGCATTTAGCCTGAACACATACACCCAGGAGCACCGGTACCCACAAATAAACAACAAAAATAATAAGAAATATTATTAATAAAGTGTCATTCATCCAAGGGTGTAATGCAGACATGTCATCTCTTAGGAAATCAACATTAGAATGCTTCGCTTAAGTCTTACAGAGAGGTATTAAAAGGGATAAGGACCATATTGTAGAATAACCACCATATGCCATTCACCCTTTGTTCTGGCTTTCTTTTTTTTCTTTTTTTTTCTTTCTTTTTTTTTTTTTTTTGGTCTTTTTTGTTAGGCTTGTTACAACTTCCTCCTGGAAGTGTGCCAGTGTCAGAAGTATATACATTATCACTCCTTTTGGCTTCTACCCATATGAGATAATCTCTTCACATACAGCATGGGAAGGAGCGTCCGGTTGGGTAATAGGTGGTTGCACTCCTGCTACTCAGCCTTGGGAGTGTTTAATAACCCTTAATCCACAGTGGAATTTTTCCCTAAAAAAAAAGCCAGAAGCATCAGGACTCATAATTCAAACCTTTAGGCTCATGAACAATCCCCCTATTTCCATATTCATATTAGAACTGTTCAGGTGAGAAAAGGGCTTTTACTTTGCATATATTAGTAGGGGGGGTTGATTTCTTTTTATTAGGAATGCTTTTTTCTGTTATTTTGGTAGCCTCAAATATTTTCCCTTTATTACCAGCATATTCCTGATTTATTGCAATGCAGGGCAAGCAAATAAGATTTTCAAAATGAGTATGTGTTTGTTATAACCTGCTTAAAAAAAAAAGGATTTAAAAAATAAATTCAATTCAGTTTTAATTTTAGCACTGATTGATGTTGATGTTTCTGACCAGTTTTATGTTGCATAGATTTTAAACAATATCCTTCTCTGATCTTCAGTGCTGTAGTTATAAATACTTGATAGCATTTTCATAAAAGGATCTTTTTATAATATGCTTAATGAGAGCTTCTGCTTCAGATATACAAGTAAAGAAACCTAGCCTAATATGGTGATATCAGCTACTCAATACGTTGCATATGTTTTCAAAAACCTCTGACAAAAAAGGAGTTTCAATTATTATACCTGTGCCTTTCACCGTCACTTTACTGCATCAATTATTCATGGAACATCTAACTGAAAAATGTTATATTTAGCAAACATTTTAAAAACTCTTTAAACAGAAGCACAACAGCTGATATGACCAAGATGATCGTTCATCACCTGTCTGTAATGATGAACCTGTCACAAACTAGGAAGAAAAAAGTTTATTTTTTCTCTTTGCTTAAAAAACACAAACCACAAAGTTATTTGTGATCATGCAACATTTGCTTTCCATTTCCACAGCCAGTTAGGGTTCACAAACATGAAAATCCATTGTGGTATGGTACATAAAGTGTGACCAATTCCTGTTCAGTCAATTAGTGAGCGAAGTCTGAATATGATGTTTATCTGATAACCTGCATCAGTAAAGACAACATTAACAAAGGACTGGATTTAACTTCTTGGGAGCAACTGGTTCAACAAATTGCGCTTTTGCTGATTATACGTTCACACAAAGCACACAGCAGTCCGTTTCCTGTTTGTAATAAAACCTAAGGACTATATATGGAAGAACAGTGACAGAAAATAAAAGTTAACACTAAAAATCACATTGTTAGAGCTTTGTTTCTATTCATGAAGCTTGTTATTAATGGAGGACTTTTCAACAAACCACTGTGTGGTCTCTTTGTTTGTACTAAGACACACTTATTAAATATGGACATATTATTCCTCTGAACACAATGCTATTTTTATTTTACAAGAATTACTCCAGTGACTTCTATATAGAAATTCTCTCACACATCTCTATTCTTATTATGATATTTAGTACAAGGGTCATGAATAATAAAATTGCTAAATATGCTTATTGCCATCTAGAAATAAAGGTTATCATATTTGAGGTTTTGGTTTTGGAGTGTTGGAACAAGAAGGGTTAGTTGCAAGACAATAGTGCTTTAATTTTACCATGAAAATAAATACTTAAATTTATAAATATTCAAATGATTTCCAAGGTGCAATGAGTCCAAATTAATACTTGCAAAATAAATGCAACAGCAAAATTGCAGAAGTTCACATTGCCTTAGAAAGTTCACAGATCTACAAGCAACACAGCCATAAACATTAGAGTTCCACCAACAGGATATCAGTGCTTGCAGCACAGTCCCATCATACCTAGTGGTAAAACTCCAGTTTAGTTCAGTGGGTGACAGAAAAGCAGTTCTTTGTGATGACTATGAAAGCAAAGAATGTTCTACAACTACTTGCAATTTTTTACAATTGGCATTTATCCACAGCTGTGACTGGGGGGTCCTCATTTTTCAGCTGATGTCACAGGGCTGCAGCAGGAGTTCCCATGCTGCCTGCATGGCCCCATGACTTGGTTGTGGCCAAATGTGTTTATAAAAGGACTTCCCTTGAGCTGAGAGGTGCTGTGGTGTGGCCACACATGAAAGGTATCAGACATGGCAAGGTGCAAAAGGTTTGCTGGAGTTAAAGAAAATACAGATCATCATTTTAAAACAAAACAAAATCTTACTGAGATATTGTAGCTGCCAAAGAACAAAAGAAGAATAAAAGTTGTTTCCTACCCAACTTCTCTGACCTCCCTAATACAATCTCATCAATCAGAAATAACATCCAAACACTAATCATAGAATCATAGAATAGTTAGGGTTGGAAAGGACTTTAAGATCATCTAGTTCCAACCTCCTTGCCATGAGTATAATCACTCCTTGTTTCTTGCACAAATGTTAGAATTGAACACTGAATTATCTGTACCTTCTGCAGACTTTAAGGGAGGTGATGCAAAACAGTTCAACAGTTTAAAGTTGCTCTTCAGTTTTATTACTTTTAATGGTGCTTTCATAGACTGGTTCTTATGACACGTGGAGAGAGATATAAAGGTAACTTCTCTACTTCTTTAAAATCTCTTCTAGAAAAGAATTCCTACCCAAGTATTTCTTTAAGATTTTGTACAGGATCTTTCAGCAGTAAGACCCTTACAGACTTCTATGCGCTACCGCTAGGTCCAGGTTGAAGAACATCCTGCCAAACCCAAGCAATTTGCCCAGCAGCAGGATTCCCAGCATGCCCAGCTGCTGGTGGGGTTGACCACCCAGCCATATGCTCAGGCTGGGAGGGGAGCTCACCCAGCAAGCATCTGTGTCCCCCAGTATCCAACTACATGTGCAGATGCTAAGTCTGCTAATGGCGAGGTTGCAGCACAGTAATGAGAGGAACAATGTTTGTTTTGATCGGTTTGATAATTCATTTATAAGTATTGTACCAGAGCCATCGAGACAGAAAGCCACTCCATTGTTACAAACTGGCACCATCTCATTATGTGAAGTAATTGAAACCTGTGGGAACAATATATGATTTAAAGCAGACAGTGAGGTTCTTTTCTTAATCAACAACAACAACATTGTTTTCCTATGATCCTGATCTTGCTCATGGGAGTAAACTTTGCTAAGCAAGGAGTTAGTGAAACTTTAGGGTTTTAATGACCAGCGATGACTTCCCAGGAAGATTGTAGAATTGGGCCCTCTTTCAGCAAAATGTCTTCAATGGGATGTTTAGGAATTACATTTCTACACACACACAAGGATTTCCAAGTGCTCCATATATTTAAGATCAATAGGTCAATTGATAGTCAAAGATGTGCGCTGACTTATGCTGCAGGGTAGCTATATGTTTCTTTAGTGGGGCTTGACTTTTGCTGTGTTAGAGGGTTACTGAAAACCTTGCTCTCTGCTTTGCATTAAATTTATGTCCTAAGAGTAAAACATCAAATAACGTTAGAAAAACTCTAAGTGCATTTTAATATTACACCCCAGAGGTGCTCAATAGGTACAGAGGAATTTCTTTGCCATAATTAAGAGGTTTGGAGACCAGATGAACAAATGACAACCGATCTTGATTTACTTGGAAAAATGAGTCATATCACTTATTATTAACTATTAAAGTAATTTAAAGCCTTTTGAGAATAGATCTAACACTGCAATGCTTTGAAGGTTTGATATGTCTTGTAATCCATAGATTATTAAAGTTAATTTCTCTGCTGAGATCCTACTTTCAGTAAGAATTGCACACATACTAAAATAGTGTTGGGTTTTTTTGTTTGTCTCTTTTTTATAACAAAGATGCACTTTAATTGGATTTCTATTTATACTGCACTCAATGAAGGTATGGAGGCTGCAAGTGGGAGAAACCTTCCATAGTTCTGGCTTCCAAAGCATACAGAAAAGCACACCATTCATCCCCAAGTACACCCAAACCTTTCATTTCAGTTGGGTTGTGCTTGTGTGTGCATGGCGTTCTTTTCTCTGTATTTGTTCTTCATGTATAATTTAGACTACATTTTGCTTTAGAGACCCTTAACGGATAAGGAAAAGAAGGCAATAACAATATGTTGATTTATATCACCGTGAAACATTTTCCCCCCATACTTCAAAGTAATTTTAATTGAATTTAATCCTCTTGACTTTCATTTACTTATAAATGAGTTTTAGTTGTAATGTTAGAATGAAACAGTCTTTAGCAGTTAACAGGTTTTTAGTGTTTTTGATTATAGATTATTATATAATGTTTCTTGGGCTAGAAAATACTGAATGCTAAATACTGTCCTATATAAGATCATTTTAAAACTTTCCACTCTTCCACAAGTAGTAGAGGCATACCAATTTAGGTTAAAATACAGTTAATTTAAAAAGGTAAAAATGTTTGAGGAAATGATTAAAAGTATTGCAAATCATTTACCAGTTTACACAGATGTTCAAGAATATATCTAAGCAGAAAATTAAAAAAAACCCAACAACCAAACCCAAAAAGATATATTCTAAAGGAACTATGCCGTGTATAATCCTATCAGTTGTGTGCGCGCATTTATCATTTTTTAGCTCTTCATCCATAGATCATAGGACACTAAGAGCCCAATTCATTAAAAATTGAATACTCTATTTAAGCTGGATGTTCTTCTACTTGGAGAAAAAGCATGGAAACGTTTTTTTTTTTCTCTGAAAAGTCACATTTTTGCCATTCAATAAACCCTTGTTTCTCTCAGCTTCTAACTAGACAGCACTTCTCAGTTAATTGCTACACAACTTTAGAGCTTTATAATTGAATGTACAAAAGAAAATTCAACTGAAAAAATGTATGCTATGTTCTTTGAAAATTAAAGAGTAATTCCAACCTGCCTTTAACATACACACACATGTACACCCCTCACACATACTCACCCCATTCTGCCCTAGCTTTAAAACTCAGTTTAGCAGTCATGTTGTATTTGAATTCTCCTTGAAACATATCAGTCAGTCTCCTAATCAGTCATATTACAGTAACATTATTGGGTGCTGTATTTTCAATTCCCACAGAATTTTTCCATCCCTGTTTATGCAGATATCTCCTCCACATCTAGATTGCTTGTTTAGAAAACACATCACTTCACAGAACAACTTCCAAGTCCCAAGCAGCCGTGACACAGCCTGGTACTCTTAGCAGCCTGGACTTTGAAGACAGTGCTTTGAAACAAGAACTTTGGAAGCACCAGATGATCTGGTCTGCTAATGAATGGGATCATCATAATGAAGATCTAGTCTGCTAATGAATAAGCTGGGTACATGCGATGAGCAGGAGCAGCCAACAAGCATTTTCTGTGTTTCTGAGGAGAAGGGGAAGGCTTTGATGCGTTTAGCAGTAGACTTTCCTCCTCTCTGCCAGAAACACGGTCAGATGTACAGTGTGCAAACAACACAGTGCCTGTCATTTGAAATATGCCTGCATACCCAGAGGATCTTAGCTAGCCATGTTCAGATTTACGCCTTACGTAGTTGCAAATCTAATTTTGGTATTGGCTTTCAAGTTAACACATCTATATTTGCATTGCTTACTGGGCTCTTCTGCCATCCATTCCACTACATACCACTAAATTTGAAATGTGTACACAGACTGGTCTTCTCCATTGCAGCAGAGATGTTCTTTTTCTCTACAATACGTGATGCAAAGAAAATCTTTACACGAGACAATTAGGAAAAAGCAAGCCACCCCTCGCCCAAAATATGCATATTACCTACATACTGTTTGTTTTCCTGACACGTAAATCACTTATTCAGTAAGTTGTTACTGAAATGTATGTATGCTCATCAATATAAATCTCCACTCATAACATCTGAAACTTTTCTGCCTATTAGAGAACTCCAGAATTTTATTCATCTGTAGTCCACAGACATAACACCTTTACTGACCCTGTTAATGCACCTACTGCCAGCTAAGCTTACATAATATAAGGAGTTATTTTTTCCAGGGAAAAGCCCATTAAGACCAAAAGAAATTACCAGTCTGCATTTGAATCCACTGTTATGGAAGACTACAAGATGGAAAATATAAACTTAAGATAGATGCAAAAGTACTATTATTAAAGGTGTACATATAGCGAGCACCATCCTACACTCAGTCCTGTAATCACTGTATCCTGCTATACAATAACATGCCATGTTATTTCCTATTCAAAGTAATTACTGATGAGGGCAAATGCTGAATTTTTAATGGTGCCCACTGTAGACAGCACACAGCTCTAAATGAGAGATAATAAAGACCTGGTCCTAAGAGATGGGTCTGTCTATAGACTTTGCTTAGGAAAATTAAATGGGGCAAATAAAGCACGTAAGCATGAGTTTGCAGAAAATGCAGATTAAATGCCTTGTCCTAAACAGACAAGTGTGTATTCACTGAAGTTTTTCCTCGAAAGAACAATCTTCTGTGTATTCCACATGTTATCGTCATGAGTGTGGGAACTTCTCCATCATTATCAGCAATCTGTGTTTGATAGACAGACCTTCGGGTTTCCTGCACCACAGAGAAAGCAAAGGTGGACTGGAATAAAGACCCAGGACAGAATATAGTCTCCCTGCAAATTTGGGTTCTTCAAAAGGTGAGATAAATGGTGAAGGAAAACTCCTTGTGAGAGGCAGTTTCCAAGTTTTGCTGTCAATATTTTTCCACTTCTCCTGGCTGATATACAGCGGCAGTTCAGCCTATTCAGGAGCTGTTATGCCATAGCATGCCTCATAACATACTTCCACTACCAGCAATGGATTCAGTAAGCAGAAGCTCAGCTAAAGGAGCAAAGCAATCTGGTTTTCCTTTATTTATTCAATTTTTTTTCCTAGGAGTATACAGGAATTAGAAGGGGCCCCTTTTTTCTTGTACATACAGATGCTTGTTACCAATTACTACAGTTGAGATTGTGACCTGAGAGACAAACTGCAGTAACTGGTGCAATCTCAGCTGTTGCTCTCCGAGGGTGCACTACTGATCCTGGAAGTGGCAAAGGTACAGTTTAGCACCTGTCAGGCAGAATGAGCAAAGTATTTCAAGCTTTATTTTATACAATCTAGTGCTCTTAAATTTCTGAGGTCAGTTCCAGAAGTTGGGTATTACTGTAAGTCAAACCCAGAAATCATGATCAAAGTAGAGATGTGTGATTCTCTATAGAGGGAAGAGGTATCTGGGGGAGGCAGGTACCACCCTGGTGTGGATGCAGCCACTTGTGGGAGCTAATATAGCATCACTCACACCCAACCCCCCTATTCCAGTTGGAAGAAGGGGTTCTGCTTGGCGTCCTCTGGAGACACTGTGATTACCAGAGGTGCGGCTACCCCTATGGGTCATAGATTACTCTGCTAAGAGGGACCATTCCCAATTGAGGGTGCCAGTGGGCAGCGCAGGAACAAAGCCCTCTGGAGTGCCCACCACCTCCTCCAGCAACAGGGCCAGCTGCAGTGTCTGCCTGCTTTAAAGCCTTTTATCACTTCATAAAGCCACCCTTAGCAGCCCACAAAATTTACTCATTTCCATATGAGTTGTAAATGGCAGAATGGGAAAGTCTGTGGTTTACAGACGGAAGGAGAAAGGTTTCATGGGCTTCTTCAGAAGGCTTGGTCTGAAAGGGGAGAGAGGGTCTTCTTCAGCGGTCGCAGCTCCACGGTGGGCTGAAAAGCAGGAGGAGGTATGAAACCAAACTTCATTCACAGCAAACTGTGTGGAGCAGATAATAAACCATCAAATTTCATCTACGTCTGGGGATAGGCTAGAATGAAAATACCTGCTACTTTCAATAATCTACTGATATATCCACTTAATAAAATCATGAATACTAATAATTATTATTAATAACAAATGAAGGAACCTCCACAAAGACTGAGATTAAAACACAATGCAAATAACACAATGCAACTGACCAGAGGAAGGTCAGAGTGCCAGCAATTACAGACTGGTTAGAAAAACATCTTTATCCTACGATTTATATTTTTATGAACTGACCAAACCCACTTCTAAATGTATGTTAAATGAGGTTAGGATTACTATTATCATGGAAAGTGGAAGAATTTCTTTCGGCACTATCTCAGCATACAGTGACACAGAATACAACTCAGAATACGAGAACTGAGAATGTCTGGTGTTGTACAATACTATAGGAAAAATATGATCGAAGTGTGGCTGGCAAAATCTCAATGCTTAATGGGATATTAGTGTAGTGCAGGAATATCAGCATATGGTGTTCCATATTCTTGATCCATGAAAGAGTTGCCTTTTATATAGCTCTTGATATCCACAGACCTCGGACTGGGTTTGCACTCTTTTACATCACCGTAATCATTAAAAATGTTGTAGCAAGAATGTGAGAACGGTGCACACCTGACTTTATTGCATGGTGTTATGCTAATATACCATGTTAATGAACTATACTAGGAATATTGAAAATGCAATAGCATCTTAATGCAATATTGATAAAAGACTGACATTCCTACTCATTCTGTCTCACTTGCAACAGCGCCTGGCAAATTATAGCTGTATTTTCATGATCATAAACTCAGAGGAAACATGTTCAGGGTCTGTCAACAGTTGAAAATAGTATTTGCCATACATTTGTGCCTATCTTCTTCATAAAATGTTTAATGCCCTGTGTTTTGCAGAACAGTTTATATTTCACATGACCAATATATGAAACTTTCCGTGTAATGTGAGATAATGTAATAGCTCTAGTAAACCAAATGTGCAATAATATTTATATACATCTGCTTTGTATACAGGGTATCAGTATGCACGTTCATATGCACAAGATTCAGTCATATATATATATAACAGTGCAACATTAACTCTCTAAAGGCTTGAAATAACTTTTTTTTGTTAGTTTGGTGCTGCTCGTCGAAATGGGGTTATGTGAAGGTTGCCAGCCCCTCTTGCAAGGAAAGGAGAATGAAGAGGTAACAGGCTTTTTAATAATACTACAATGAATACCCAAGTATTTCACTATTCTAACTCTATTAGGATAGTATGAGCATGATAATATACTCACAAACATACACCCAGTTTCAGCCATCAGTTTATCAAAGTTCTATTTGCTTTATAAATAAAACACTATGAGAAATTATTCCATAAGACTAGGAGGTAAATTCAGCCTCTGTGTAATTCAACAGACTTTAAAGGATTGCTCCAGAGAAGAATTTGGTCCTCCAGGTCTCATGTATTCAAGGAGGAGTTTCGAGAAAACCTATTTTTTTTAACAAGAGTTTTACAGAAGTCTGCTAAAACCTTAATAGAAGCTTTGAGCCAGAGACTCCTATAATTCAACCCCTGAACTTTTGAACAACAATTTTATTTAGAAAGTTGATTTATTCATAAGTAAATAGGATACAGTGTGGATGAAGTACAAGGGATCAGGAGGCAGTTATTAGATTTATAAGTACAAAAGCCTCACTGTTGCAGACAGTGGAGGCTCAGCAGTTACTGTACCTTTCAAAACTAATATGTAACCATATCTGTTTTAAAAGAGTGATTCATATTACTCCGAATGCATGAGAAACTCTTTCTCATCCCCACCACAGGAAACTTGAGTCTGATTTTAATGAGCTTCAATTGGAATGTGGCCTTTGAAAAGTAGTGCATTTGAAAAGATGGAACATTAAATTTTGTAATGATGTAAAACATCTTCAATTTTTGACAGGACAATGGTGCTTATTGTGCTTTATGGGCCCAGTGGTGATTCAAAGGTCACTTTGTATATGACTCCACAGACAGGGGCAGCAGTGAATGAAAATTAGGTTACATGTGATCAGCTTTATTATTAATCAGATGAAAATGGATTTTTAACATTTTTCTAATGAGCAACAGAGAAAGAAGAAAATACCATGAATAAAACTACAAGAGGGAACAGCAAGACTGAAATGCACGATGTGCATAACCAAACTAATGTGTATTAAATCTGAAATCCTTAAATACTGTCTCAAGAAATAAAATGCAGCTACATATTTTTGTGACATAAATATATAGAAAACTGCTGAAATACCTACTGTAATTTACTATCTCTGTCCTTTGTTTATAACTAACTAATGAACTGATTTCTTCATACAGTATATTATAGCAGTACCAGATAACATTGCTATGGTTAAGGTTATGTCAGCGTTTCCATTATTAATCCTGTTTTTCAGGGGTTTATAACTCAGCTGTAAAAATGCAGCCCAGGCTAAAACTGGGCATACAAGGTCCCTGCCAGGAAGCACATTTATTTTACAAATTTCCCCAAAATGTCTTTCAGAATATTCTGGTACTGCACAGAATCATTTAGGTTGAAAAAGACCTTTAAGATCATGGAGCCCACCAGTAACCCGGCATTGCCAAGTCCACCACTAAGCCATGTCCCCAAGTGCCACATCAACATGTCTTCCAAATACCTCCAGGGATGGTGCCTTAAATACTGTAGAAGTTCACTAGTTTAGGACTCTGCACTTGCTTAACTTTAGAACCAGGTTTGATTTAAAGAAAGAAAACAAAGCCAAAAACCATGCACCTTTATAAAAGGATAGGCTAACATGCTTTTACTCTGGAAAGGACAAAAAATTAGTATCATTTTTTAAATCCTTTGAAACATCGCTCCTAAGCGGCGTGCTGCTTTTTCATACCCTGGAATATTTTCATGCTAAATAAAACATAGTGCTACAGAATTAGATTGTTGAACATTTACCATTGGATCCACACGCTGCGAATGAACTTGCATTAAATCTCACATTAATAAACCGCTTGATCACAAGAAGCCTGTGTGTCTAGCTCGGTGTTTAGCTCAGCCAAATGCCATTTGGCTATCAAAGACCTGTTTTGATTAGCAGCTAGTGCCAAGAAGCGGGGAGAGGAGTGGCTTGCAGAAATGCGAAACGCTTCTTTTCACAGTTAATCACCCAAAGAGAAGCAGAAAAAAACCCCTACAGAACAGTGATGGCTGAAAGGCAAATCCAAAACCAGCCCTTCTGACAACAAAACATACTGTGGTCCCCGTCTGGCCAGTCACCGGGACCATGGGCACTGCTGCAGAAAGCTGGGGCCAGGGCTGGGGCTATCTGACCTGAAACACCATTATTTTCAACTATGGAGGAACACTGTCATTAACATGCCTCGAAGGAACTCTGGGGAAAGAATGTTGCAACAGGAAAAAGACCTGGTCAGCGTAAGCAATGGTGTTATATGAGAGGCTGGGAGTATTTTCTGTTTTTCTAATAGATTTACTGGGATATAAGTGGGTGAGTGAAGAGGGCCGCAGGCAGCGGGTGAAGAGCTCTGCACAACCACTCTCTGCAGCCTTGCCCAGCACATGCTCCCAGACTCAGTATGGGGGGATTGGACATGTCCTCCTGTCCCACTTGTGCTGCCTTGTGTCCAGCCTGACCTGTGCATTCCTGAAAGCACCCTATGACTCTGTACAAGGATGGCTGTTGCATCCCAAGCAGAACTGTTACTCCCACCGACACTGCATTAAAATATAGACGAGATGCTAGTCAACCTTTTTCACGTCACTGTCTCCATCTGAAACCTTACTTCTGTGGGTAAGGTGTAAGTTAGAGAGAAGGAGCGATGGTGGAGGTGCAGCAGAACCCACACAGCACTGGCTGCTCTGAGCCCAAAGCCAGGGTACCCCAAAACCTCTGCAGCTCACCAGCCACCATCTCTGCCCAATGACCATGGGCACAGCTCTGGGCACCATGGGGCAACCTCCTCCCAGGGCCGCTTCTTTCTGATGGATGCCTGAACCTTGCACAAGTTTCCCATGTCTCTGTGCATCCACACAGACACAACCACAATCTTGGCCTAAAGCTGCCTAAACCAAACCTTTTAAGCTCCAGTACAATGGCATCGTCATACTCCAGCCTCCTCTATGCCTGACAGAAAAAACACTTAGGCACATCCAGTGCTGTAGGTTACAGTGAGCCATATGTGACCCCTCCAGAGCCATGAGCAAGTTGCTTCCCCAGCACCACAAGCTCACACTACGACAGAGGGATGCTCTATTGCAGCTGCAGGGTGGTGTTGCCCACATAAAAAGCAAGTTCTGGGTAGAAGCAGGAACGTTTGAGTGACTGATGGCTGCAGACATAGCAGCTGCCAACCAGACAGACAGACAGATTGTTATTGGCAGCAGAGTGTTTGAAGGGAAACCACAGACATTCCCCTGGGTTCAAAAGGAGGAGGTTTCAGCAACATCTTGCTGCACTTCCGAGGTGCTGCTGGCTCTCCTGCAAGGAGGGGGCTGAGGCAGCGAGCTGCACCCCGCTTTAATCAAGCGAGAGATGAGAGCAGCAGGACCTGGTGCTCGGTTAATGATGCACGGCTGCTCTGCTGATGTTTTGTTAGCCTCTAACCCCTTCGCTCCGGCCATGGGCTGGGGAGCCTGCCCCAAACAGACTTTCACATGGGGTAGTCTCCTGCTTTCTAGTTTATTTCTGGCGGAAGATACATGCATAATTAATTTCCCATATACTTTATCTGAGTTTGTGATCCTGCTCCCAAGGAGGGCAGGGAGTACTGAAGCCTGTTGTTACACTCTGAAAGAGAAGAGGGGGGAAGCAATATAAAATATCTATTTTGTTAAATAAGGGTGCAAAATGGTCCTTTGATTGCTCTATGGGTCAATTCCTGACAAGTGTTTATTCCACTGGCAGTGGTCTCCATGACTACCCCAGGCTGCAATATTAATGTATGTCTCTTTAAGAAAATAACATCCCATTTGCAGTAAAATATAGAGAATATGCCATAGTCTTTTTGATTATTAAGCTGAATAGCCATGTAAAATGAGTATAGCATATTGGCACTGGTTCCTGCTGTACCAAAGCTCCTTTGTGAAATTAGTTAATTAGTTCTCCCCCCTCCCCAAACTTCACTTGAATAAATTTGTGGTTAGCACAAGTATAAAGAATTTTGCTTTTCTTGGCTATTTTTTTATCTTTCCCCCTTTTCAAAGGAAATTTCACTCATCTATTGGGATACCTCTGTTTGCTTTGGATAAAGATGACTGGCTGAAGAAGTAACATTGGCAAAAATTATGTTCTGTGTATCAAAAAAGCTGCCCATGCTTTCTCTGAAAGCAACTGTCCATCACAGAGTAAGGTGAATAAACAGACTCTGCAGACTGTTATGAGCTTGTTAATTCTTTAATAAATTAACCACAAAAAAGTGTTAATTAACTAGTGAAAATGTTTAGGGATTCTTTGAGGGGGAAAAAAGCATGAACACTGGAAAAGTGTGTGCTTAGCACTATGTAAAAATACAGGTTTTTAACTCAATTTCTGAGACTTTTGCAGCAAAGTGCAGAGAAAGACAGATGAAATTATTTTCTGACTACATACACTGAATAAGCCCAATGGGAACTTCTGTATATAGTTATCAGTGGCACTGAAATCTGCTTAGGAAAGCAACAAGTCTTTTGTTCTGTTGACAACAGTTATTACAATTAATTCATTTTGTGATTGGTATTTGCACTGAGTGACAAGGTGTTATTTTACCTCAGTAAAAGTTAAAATGGTAATACCTACATGCGAAATAACACTGAGTTTGCTATCACTCAATGAAAGAAAAGCCTCTCCTCAGAAATGCCTGCTCAGCCACCACTTCTGCAAACTGTAGTGTTAGCATCAGGATTCTCCCCCTCCCATTTCCCCCAGGGTTTGTTTTTACTGTTCTAAAAGTTTCACTGGGAGAGAGGGAGGAAATAAAAAATTGTCTACATTTTGCTGAAAGACAAAAGAAAACAAAAGTGAACACAGCAAAAGGCCTGCAAGTGCTCAGCTGCATCCTGGGGGGAGATGCCTGCTGCAGGCACAGGCTCCCTGGCAGGGGTGGCATTGCCGAGGGCAGGACACAGCATCCTCTGGGCTGACTCCCATTGCAGCAGGGACTGGGGAGCGGTTCCTGGGTCTCTGAGCCAGCAGCATGCCCTTTACCAGGACAGGAGACAGGCAAGTCCAACCATGAGCACAGCACTAGGATGCTTTCCATGCTGCCTCAGGCGTGATGAGATGGAGTGACATCCCTGAGGCTCCAATGGTCCATGCTGGAGGATGCTATCTGCCCACCGCCAGCACAGCACACAGCAGTTGACTTGCTGTGGTGTCTCTCCTTGCACGAACACAGGATGCATGGAACCCTGAGCAGTCCTGGGTGGGAAGAGGAGGATCTCCTGCCTCTCATTTTGGAAAGGTGCCAGGCAGATGCTGGTGCCATGCAAGCCATGGAGCCCAAAGCAGCAGCTATGAGTTAAGAGGCTTCAGAGCTAATTCAGATGCTGCTTGGACCTGCCCATCAGCATCTTTCTGCCCACAGGAAAGACCTGTGCAAAGCCTGAGAGATCCCAACACCTGTGGAGCTGCTCTGTACCACTGCGGGAGCTGAGACCCACAACTACCAATTTCAGACCCAGCAGAGACACATCTGGATCCATCCCCTCGCTAGGAAACAGCTGTACACATCTGCATGTGAAGAGGACCCCTGTGCTGGCCACCAGACCCTTCGCTGCCAATTTTTAGCACAAGAAAGACAAAACAAGGAGCGAGGAGCATTAGATGTTATAAATTTTACCTTTTCTGGCAGGACCCAGCAAACCAAGGGAAGTCTGCAGAGCTAGCAAATGGCAAATAACCCCTTAGCTATGGATTGCTCAGCACGTCTCTACTTTTATTATAAGTTAGCCTCACTAAACCACTGACTTAACAGAGAATCATTATAAATCCCCATTTTGAATTTTTTTATTAGCAGTATTTATCACCTTCTCAAAATCAATCCTATATTTTTAAATTAAAACAAATGACTACTTGTACTGCAATCAATATTAGTACATTTCCCTTTTTTTTTTAAAGGAGAAAAAATGGAATACAGAGAAATGTCCTTCTTTGGCTGCATCAATCCAATTTCAATATAATTCAATATTTAATAAATATAATCCTCTGTGTCTGTGCAGGGAAACATCATAAAAAATGCAAAAGGTTTCCTGGTCTCCAATAACTTGCATGAAACAAAGTATTTCCTTATTCCTTCCATAAATACTGCAGTCTTACGCTACTGGGATTTTTTTTCTTCCTGTGTATTAGGAAGAGTTTGCTTTGATTATGTATAAGAGAGGAGGTTTACATATTTCATGATTAGAAATCCAAAACACTACCTCCCATCTCAAAAAAAAAATAATTACCATCTTTATCTCTTTGTACTTCTTTGGCTTTTGTTCTGGAAAGGGCAAACAAGAGAAACCTTATATAATACCTAATTTGTACATCTGTGGTTTCCCTCTGACTTGTGTAGGCACCATATGTTTTTAATTATCATAATAGCCTTAAAGAACCTGTTCAGTGGGAAACACATATGATCCTTTTATTACTGGTTTGCAATTTAAACAGTTTTAACAGAAAAGGTCTGGCTATAAGGGACTGAGAGGCACAAAGGTCTAAAACCCCCATTATTGACCTCTGTAAGCATGAGTTCAGATCCCACCCACCGAGGTGGGACCCGGCTTGCCCACCTCTGACAGAAGTAATCAGTTGCATGTGAAACAGCTCTTCAGGACCTTAAAAGACATAATCTCCGATCTCAAATGACTCGATGTTTTGGTCGACACAATGAAAACGGGGTCTATGAACGTTATTGCGCACCTGATCTGCGCTTTCCTCTCCCTGGTGAAGGCTCCAGGGTGATGGTGCTGTAGGAGAAGCCCTGTGAATGCCAGAAGCCCCAAATTTCACCAATTCCCATCAGTTGTAGCCCTTTCAAATTCCTGGTTTTGTCCTTTATGCAAACACAAGACTGGTGAGCTCGCCAGTCTCCCAACCACGGGAAACAGCCGGATACTCAGAGGTAGGAATTAAATTTAACAAGTTCAATTCACTCCTGATTCTGGACATCTAAACACATAATCAGACTGATAATGTTATTAATTACCATTCAAATGAAAACCTTTGACACTGGCATGCTCCCACAACCTCCCTACTCCAATAAAAAGTCATTGGCATGAAACCCCGCAGTCTTATGAACAGAAATTGCAAATAAGCAGGCACTGAACAACTGGGAGTGAGCAAAATCCTACTTTTCAGAGAGAAAGCAGAGGCTCACACAATAGCTTGGTCACTTGACCCAAAATGAAATTCGGCACAACTTCATCCCAAAACAGATAATTTACACCCCAAACAAAGAGCTGTGGGGAGAAGAGGGTGGGGAAGGGAGTCTAGCTAAAATTACACCGAGGCTGGGAGTCGTTACAGCTCCATCTCGGGAGATGGATGGTGTCCTCATTAGAACAAAGCTTTATTTAGACAGACGGACAGGATCCTTATTAGAACATTAGGCTGAAAATGTCAGGAAAATGCAGAATTAAGATTTTGCAAATAAATGCTGATTTGGAGGAAAAAAACTTGGAGTTCCCTGTACAGATCCCACTGGAGACACCTACAAAAAATGAAATCATTCAGGAATGGCAACCTCCCATCCCATGCCAATCTACCCCTTGGAAAACTCCATTTCACAAAACTCAGAGGAGATCCCTCTTCTTGGGCAAAGTGGTTTCCACTCATGATCTGACGCCATCAGCTCCATCCCTGAGGGAAGGGAGGACATGGGACCTACCTTCTCCTGTTGCCTGTTTTGGAGGGAGCCCACCCAGAGGAGGATGTGCTGACACTGGGAACCTATTTCCAGCTGCACAGATCCTTGAACCTGTGAATCAGCCATTCTGTGCCCTTCTCTGTCTCACTCCCCATCCCCAGGCCCTCTGCTTTCTCTGGGGAAACTCAGGTATTTTGCAGTGATGGAAAGACAGCTTAATTATCTTGCATACAAAAAAGATGGTCATTGTTTTCCATTTTACCTGAAAGCTAATGGATCTTGGGGTACCAGACGTGGATGCTCAAAATTCCCTCCGGAGCCTTTCTGGTGATTTGTCGTCTCCTGGTTGCCTTTGGCGCACACTGGTCTCTGCCGAGGTAATATGTGAGCCACTGCACACTAAAAGCAGATTTTTGAGAGAGGAAGTGCGTGCACACACACATATACCCAGCCCTCCCCCACACCCTCCACCCCGTCGTCCTTCACCTTGCTCGCAGGTCCTGCTCCAAAGCGCAGAGACCGGAGGAGGAACTTCACATCTCGGAGGTGGTTTAGGTGGAAAAGGCAAGGCAGGATTCGCTCCCAAGAGAGGCACAGCACTGCAGAGCTCTGCATGGTGCAGTCCTCTGGGAACCTCCGGGGTTGTGGGAAAGGGCTGAGGGTGCTGCTGTCCCCCATGCTTTGCTGAGGCAGATGCCAGCAGTGGGTGGGATGGATGTGCTGCTGGAGCCTTACCAGTGTGCCCTATTCTTTGTGGACACAGCGGTTCTCACATGGCACCGGGTCACCCACCTGCATGTCACCGGCTTGTCCCTTTTGCCAGGCTCTAGGCCTCCACATTGAACTCTCTATTTGGACCAGAAGGGGATGCTTATGGAAACAGAGTTTCTGCTGGGATTAAACGATTAATAAAAAAACAAATCTTGCATTTAATCTCCTAAATAAATAAGTATTTTTATCTTTGGTGTGTTTGTTGTTTTTTTCCCCCCAGTTTGGACCTAGTGAAAATCTAGTTTTCCTTTCCTACAACTTCACCCACAAACTCATCAGGATGAAGTTTTCTGGTGAAACAGACGTGCTTGGTGTTTAACTGGCAGCATGGGACGGATGACAGAGAGCACCACACACTCCAGTCGCACAACCAGAGGGTGATTACTCAGCAGGCAAGCTCTTTTGCAGAGACACGTTTGCATACCTCTCACACCACCTTCTAAACAACTGACTCCTCCAGCCACCAGCAAAGGAGGGAGCACGACCTACCCCACCCTTGGAAAGACACACGGGATCCATCCACTTGTTGAACTCATGTCCGCCACCACCAAGTCAAGTCAGCCTAGGGACCCTCCATGCTACAGGTCCCAAGCAAAGTGCTTCCACTTTGTCCTCTTCTTCTCTCATACATGTACGAGCATAATTCCACCTTAAGAGAAATCCCAGATCTGGGTACGAACTTTTTCTGTTTAAGGATCCTCCTTTCACGGTAAGGATCCTCCAAGTTTACAAAAAGTGGATAACAACAATACCACTGTGATCCCACCTGTACACAGCAATGGCACTGTAATGCACAGAGCATAAAACACCAAATTCCCACAGACAGCATCTGTCTTACTACAAACAATGGACCATTATCTTGTAAATAATTCTGATTAAGCTGCAGCATTTTCCCCAAACAAACAGTAGGGGAGCAGAGGGTGAAGATTTTTCTAGTGGGAGTGCCCTCTTTCTCCTTCCCCAGCACTGACACTCAGGTTTTTATTCAACTGATTGCCCCCCTCCCCTCCCTGCTCTGTCTCCCATGGCTTGGTTTTCATCTTCTGACCTTATCCAGCTGTCAATCATTTTGGCAACTAAAGAGGGAGCCATCCCACCTCTATCCTGTGGGAAAACTTCTCTGGTTTGTTGTTTCTTCTTTGTCACCCCAATGTACAGTTATACAACAGTTAGTGAATGCACCCGTAAGCCCCCTTGTTCTTAAACAGTTCTTGCATGAGGGTATGGAAAAACCACCCACTGGGCACATGGTGGTGCCGATTGGATTTTGGGGTGTCTGGTTGTGCCAGGGATGTGTCTTGGTGTGTTTGGTGTCATGGAGAGCATGGCATGGAAGCAGACTTTGCTGGGCAAAAGCTGTCACCTTCTTCAAGTTCTCAGCAGGGAGAGCAGAGTCCCTGGCTGCCCACAGCAGGGAGGACCTGCACTCCTCTTCATCCCAACACCAGCAACAGATATAACAGGATGATTTTAAGGGATTTAAAAGAAAACCAAGGGCACAGACCAGGATGGTGCTAGCTGTGCAAAGGGTCAAGTGAAACAAGACACAGTTAGGGGTAATGCGGTCCTTTCTCCTACACTCACAAACTGACCTTCAAGGCCAAGTTGGACAGGGCTTTAAGCAAGCTGGTCTAGTGGAAGGTGTCCCTGCCTGTGACAGGGAGGGTAGAACTAGATGAGCTTTAAGGTCCCTTCCAGAGGTCCCTTCCAGGCCAAACCAGTCTGTGATTCTATGATTCTGTGATGAACTATATACTGAGGACTTACAGAATGTGTTTAATCTTCAAGGTGCTTTACAAACATTAATTCATTTATTTATCCTCACAGCACTCCTACCAGGGAGGTAAGTACTATTATTGCACTATTATTTTCCATTTTACAATAAGAATCCAAACTTATTTTTTTCCCATGGTCAGTGAGCGGATCACACATAGACCTGCAGGAGGAGCGAGGGCTGCCAGCCTCTGAGCGTGAGCCCCCCTCCCCAAACCTTATTTAAAAGACTTGGGTTCTGCCAGAGTCATGGCACATACTGGGATATGCCTTCAGTTTTTCCTTCAGTAAGAGATAATTAAGGAACAATTCCTTCTCTGATCCCCAGCATGACAGGCTATTTTCTACCCCTCTGTTGCTCTGTGGGCTGAACAATGGCTGTTTTATGCAGGGAATGGCGCTACAGACACCCCAGATCAGAGGAGATCAGCTTAAAGAAACCTGCCGGGCTGGCGTCTCACTCCACGGACAATGGGGCAGGCTGGGTGCGGGTGCCTGGTGGGGGGAACACTTCAGGAGCACCTGCTTGTAACTGGCAACACTCCGGGCAGGCGCATATGTTAGCCAAAGTCACTCACATCCAGCATACCTATCCAGAAGTTTCACGTGGCAGGAAGATGGTTGTGGTTTGGGATACTTGGTCTCAGTCCTAAGAGTATTTCTTTTGCTTCCGTGTGGGAGGGATGTGTTGTGCTCCTAGTTCACCTCTGTGGTTCCTGTCTGCTCCTTGGCAGCAAATGTGCAGCTGCTTCAAATGGCAGTAACAGCAACCGTGAGCTTGAAAGGCTCAATTTCAAGACATTTCAAAGCAATCAGATTGTGACTGGGTTCTCCAAGGCAGCATTCAGCTTAGAGAACTTAAATCAACATTGGGGATGACACACTGAACGTGTTTCATGTGTTTTAATCCTTGTTGGTGAGTATCTCACCCACTCTGGGCTTTTCCCCCACTAGTTTGTTTTAACAATAATAAAAATGCACAACACCTCAAACCTTGTAGGTAAATTCCTAGCTTGGAAAAGGTACATTCGTTAGATAAATAAGCTGCCCAGTTAATAAGCCATGGCATACTGCAGAAGACATGACCACATCCTACTGGGGAAAGGCCCGTACCTAGACATTGCTTCAGAACAACCAGAACAATTGTTTAGTGAGGAATGGTTTTTGCATATGACTCATCAACCCTTGAAAACAGGATTTCTTATAGAATACAAGTGCTGACACAGCCTTCACTTGAGTGGTGTGACTGCAGCTGTATAATTACAACTTTAGATCTGATGTTATGGACCTTAGGTTACGCTGTTCAGACAAATGCTCCATTGTGTTACGGAGATATTTTTTCCTTAGTCATATTGCCCACAGGACAATAAGGACTATATTCACAGCTCACTGCATAGAAGTTTAGGAATGTAACAGCCAGCGGTATTACACAAGATGAGATTATACCCTATGGGGGTTAAATGGATTCATAATTGCCACTTTTTCTCGTCTTTTTTTCTCTTTGCTCCTAGTTGATACTTTTCTGGAAGTGCTCTCCAAATAAAAGGAAGAACAATCTCACACTGAGTCTGGATAAATGTTACAGTTGTCTTGCAAATGCTGTATTATTTCTAGTCCTTCCAAAATAATATAATTGTCCTACTGCTGAACTACAGATTTTTCTCAGTATGACACATTACACTAAAATGTCAGGTCCTGACTCATGGTGTTTTGGTGGAATAAATAAAAAGTACCAATATGCTATTCAAAACTGACAGCATTAATGAAGATGTGACACTGGGAGCCCTGGTCATGTTTGCCTTCCCTTGCATCCTCAGCTGTGCACTGACCAGCAGGCCATCTATAATGGGTCCCATCCTGGAAACACTTACAATAGGCCTGAGTGAGACTACTGGGCCTGATGGGACTGGTTGCCCTGTGCTTGCTTTACGCAGGTGGATGGTTTGCAGGTCTGAGGAGGGAACCTACACTCAGGACATCCTTACCATGGGAAACAAAAGTGAGAGATCAGTGCCATCTGCAGTACTGAAGGCTGTGACTTAATGTTAAGGCTAGGCAAGATTAACCAAGAAAGATCTTTCGGGAGCTGTATGCTCCTGGCATTTCTTTGCAGAGATAGACATTGTATAGCCATTACACACTGAGGGTCTATTTCCAGCTGCAAAGCTGGACCCAAATATATATGTCACCCTGGCCAGGCACCCAGGCACTAATATCTACATACTTAATCCATCCCCATATTACTCATTTTTAACCCAGTGGCCTCCATAAGAATTTCTGCTGGATTTTAATAGTGACAGAAGAGAAACAGGTCCCACATTCCCAAGATATTTTTCTGTTATGGAGGAAACAAGCCTAATGCCCCCCTTATATACCTGCCTAACCATATGTGGCATTGTTCTAGTGACAAACCACTCCACCCTCAGAAGACTGCAAGTAGCTTTGCAGAGTTTGCCTCTCAAAGCATCAAATAACTGTGAATCTCATGAGTGGTCTTTGGTCTACCAAAGGGTATAACAGTTTCCTCGAGAGTTTTCTTGAACGAATTAACAAAATGACTCAAAACTGCGCTAATGGTTAACAGCTTTTTTTTTATTAGCAACACTGAGATAAGTTATTGAAGCATTTTAGTATTGTTTTACATTCCATTCAGAAGTGACCTAACTTGTAACTCCATATACATTTAAAGATATAGTTTGACACTTATTCAGAAAGCAACAATTATTAAAACTTACATACCTTCATTACCAGGAAACCTTAATATATTTTCTAATTACTTCCAACAATACTCTATTCCAAAGCACATGATAACCCACTAGAAGTTTACACATTTCACTTCAATCACAGGTTTTAAATTGTGGATGTCAGAGTGCTGTTCATTGAATTTCACTGTCTTTCTTGGTTAATATTGGAAAACCTGGCACAATATATTAAGCTAGAAATATTGCTTAAAGAATATGAAAAAAGATAACTACAGTATTTTTTCCTGCTAAAGCATTACAAAATACAGGACCATTAAAAACTCAAATAGAAATGACAATAAATAACCTTAAAAATGTTAAGAGAATTTTCACTCATACTAAAGTCCATTCCCTAAGCTTGCCAAACACATAAATAACAGAACATATTCAGGACCTCTATTTTTGTACTATGACAATGGTTTGTTATATATTGTGGATGTATTGTGTATACATATATTAATGCTTACACTTAAGGTATATATTTTTTTCTTTGCTGAAACAATTAATAAGCCTCAGGTAATTATTCATCCCTGGCACTACAGGTATCTAGGTTGGTGGGAGCAAACCTCAGAAATTCCAGATATGCAATAAAATATCCTAAGTTCCTTAGATTACAAAGATGAATTTGGTTATTTATTTCTGAAAGCCTGTAACTAAAAATTATAATTGCTGTCAAATTAATTGTTTAAAATTGGCCTCATAATATGCATTAATTGTACACTTAGTTTTGACTTACAAGGATATCTAAATTGTTCGTGTTTAGGAGTAGTTATAGGAAATACTATACCTCAGACACAAGAATATATATTCCTGAACCAAAACACAAATCAGAGCATTGTCTGACTTTGGAAAGACCTGGAAACTTCTCTATTCCTGTGTCTAATCCTAGATTATAATTAAATTTGACTTGGATATGACAAAAAAAAAAGAATATATTGTTGGGGAGATGCAACTTAGAGCAGAGTCATACATCTCTAAGCTTACATCATTATTTTGTTTCTGCAAAGAAAAGCCTTTCTGTGCTAAGGATTTGCCTTGGTGCGGCTGGCCACTGATGTCTGAAATCAAGGCACATACCAAGGCCTCCTTTTGCAAACACAATCCCCTTTCAGATCTGGAGGTGGGAGGGAATGAATACCTCCAGTTTCACTGGCAATAGAAGGTGCTCAGAACTCAGCTGTATCAGATGTTTTAGGGGTTAATTTCCAGAAACATAAATGGAATGGGAATGTTACACTGTGACATGAAAAATGGTAAGAAATCAAAGTTTTCAACAGTAAACAGAATGGTGATATCAAACTTAACACTTGACTGACTTCTGATAGCGCAAAATACAATCAAATTAAGCTACAGGAATATAGCAATGAAATTTAAAGTCCAGTAAACATAGGACCTGATTCTGCAATCCTTAGTCATGTAAGTAGTCCTACTCATCAAGAATAAGGGATGCAAGACTGGGTCCTCCTTAGCTTCTGCTTAGGAAGTCAATGTTGATTCAGATAGTATCTTTTCTAGCCAAAAATATGCAGCAAAAGGAAAGTAACATAAACAAGGCTAAATGTCAACAGTGTTTGCAGACTTACAGACACCATCCATTTGTTTGTATTGAAATGACTAGCGAACCATTTGGCAAATACAATGCTATTCACAGACAGGCCCTTTTCTCCAGCAACACAAACTTCACTGGATCACTGGCATTCCCAGTTAATTAAAAAAAGGAAGCAAGCCATATGAGTTTGGTTTGATATTGCCATGTAAATGGCACGGTGACATCCAAAATTGCGGCTGAAACCCAGGCATGGGGCCGAGGTGCTGATCTGTTCAGCAGTACAGCGCGTACACTACAGGAAGGCCATGGACCTCCTAACTGAAACTATAGAAACCTCTTCAAAATCACCATAACGGGGTAAAGAACAGTCTGCAGTAAAACTTCCATATACTTTAATTCTGCCTTCAAGGAAAAGAATATAGTAGTTACTCCTTTAACTGCAGATCAGGACTAAATGTTGGGCTACTTAGGTGCATTACAAGATAGTTTGGTGGAGTTCTATGACTTGCTGCAGTAGGATGACATTCCATTGCCTTGTAGCTGTCCCAGAGTTTAAATAGATTAGGCCTTTTGCTTCTGTTTGGTACGGATTTTATAATTTAAAAGAGCTGCAATAAGGATTCAAGCGAAGCCACCACAAACAATTAAAAATCTTTTTCTGTATTTTGTATGTTGGTGGTAGTTCTGAAGAGGTTAGCATTATAATCTTTTTGGTTTTGACACCTGTGGCAATAAGCAATTTACAACAACTAAATTCACTATTTAAACATTGGGGTAGAGCACTATAATTATGTGACAGTAAAGCTGTAATAATCTGCCACAATTGATCTTCCCGTTGCCCAGCCCTCTTGTCTGTGCTGCAGTTCCACATTTGGAAGGTATTTCAGAAAGTTACAATGCTGAACATTTTAATAATTCTGTGCAATGCTGAATGCTTTCTGCTCCAAAGGAAACTGAAAGTGCTAAGCCTCTGCAGGCTCAGAACTCCGAAGCTGCTACCAGACATCCAAAGGGCCCTGCCCTGCTTTCCTACAGTGAAAGAAGTGATAATGGGGAGGAGCCTGCACAGGAAAAAACAACACTAATTGCAGAGGAAAGCGAGCATGAATGGAAGCAAATTAGATTTACAGAGACAACACGGAACTAATACTCTTGGACATCATTAAGTGTGGGTTCAATAGCACTAATCCATTAAGCAACCAGCTAACGCCCAGGACCATCTCTGGCCAATAGTTCTGTAGCCTACCAGCTCTTCTTTGAAAGCCTAAGCACTTCCCATGCAAAAAATGCATCCTAGACACAAAGCAGGAAAATTTAAAGGGGAGAAGAGATAGAAAGGAATGGGTCTTGTCATAACTAGATGCTGCACAAATCGCGTGTAAATTAATGACTTAAATAGTTATTGTGATACAACTACATGTATATGGGAAGACAAGCAGAGAAAGAGAGCATAAAGTCAAAGGAAAACAGATCTGCCAAAATTTAAATACAAAGTAGTTCTAAAACCTTTAAGCATAATTTCTCAAATGAGCAAGGGCTGTGAAAGCAAGGTACACTGTGAAAGCAGGGTACACTGTGAAAGCAGGGTACACTGTGAAAGCAGGGTACATGGATGCTCAAGCCAGCTACCAAGCCATGGAGATACAGCCCTGGGCTTCCCCTCCACGCAGGGCTACTGGCTGAGAAGCAGCCAGGAAAGACATGTCTGCTTCTTAGAAACTGCATGGTAGCAAAGATTAACAAGATTGGCCCCTAGGTATAGTCACTTGAGAACTCTGAAACCAAGTACAGGTCAGAAGTAACTCTAAATTCATCAATGATATTTTATTATTTCTTTCTGTTCTTTCCTAATAAGCAAAGCAGAAATATTAAAAATATTTGTGATTTTTCTTAGCAGCATTTTGGCATAGAAATTTCTATATTATTCAGTAATTCTGGTTCTTTCCTAATTGTGTCTTTCATGTCTCCAGCCTGAAGCATGATAGGAGCATAAATGGATGATGTGTGTACCAACAGTCTCTCTCATTCTACATAGAGGGAAACTGAGGACTGTTTCCCCACATGTGGTGATCTTCCAAAACAATAATGTGAGTTGGTGGCATTCTCCTTTAGAGATTAAATCCTTTCTATGCCAAGATTTGTCCTTAAAACCTAACCCGTTATCTCAAGGTAAAATCTGCCAACTAAAAATGATCCACATGGATCATTGAAAATCCCAGCTTATTTTTATGCAGCCAGAAATTTAACTCAATTAGTGTGGCCAATCAAAGATGCAGGCTCAGCTAACTGAAGCTGAGATATTTTATTTCAATTTTATTTCCACTGTATCCTGACTGTGGAAAGAGCACCATGCCTTGCTGTCTTGACTGTGCAAGGACTGTACCAAGTGTACCAGTGTTCTCTCTTAAGATGTCAACAACCCACACATCATTGGCTGCAAAAAGAAAGGCAGATGCACAGTCTCCCAAAATACAAACGAACACAAGAATAATGCCCTGGAATTGGGTGCTAGAGGTGGGTCTCAAGTTTTCTGATCTCTCAGGCAGTAAGAGAGACAAAGGGAACCTCAACTAAGGTCATGGGCTTTGTGCAAGAGGGAAGGAAGGCTAATAAATGAAGACAGTGCTCCTGATGGCTAATCCACAAACACAGAAACATCAGGTGAGAATCCCAACACTAGCATGCACAGATGGAGTGTGAATTCACAGTATAAAATGTCACTGAGAATATGAAAACTCCCCAAAAATCATTGCTTTCAAGTGGGCAGTGTCCAAGTCAACCAAATAGAAAACAAATACTGACACAGGGCCTGTTCACACTCATCCACTTTTACTGTGCGATATTGAGAAAAATGAAATAATACATTTAAACAGTCAGCCCTAATACTTATATTCTGCAAACACTCAATAGGTCGTCAGTGAAGAATTTTAAAAAGCTATTTTTGGAGGGGGGAAAGGAGAACTCGCACTGCATTTTCCATTAAAAAATGGCTTAAAAAGTAGAACAGACAAGCTTCTGTTGGCTGTTTTGTCTCTTCATACTTCTAGTCAAATCCATTATCACTGGGCAGAGCTTGTGAAAGGGTCTTTATATGGTCTTTAAAACCATATAAACTCAAGACATCATAAAACGTCTGTTGAATTGATTGGAAGATGAAATAAAAAACTAATGGAAGTAAGATGACCTCATTTCAATAATAAGTTTAGAGGGTGTTTTTTTTGTTGTTGTTTTAAAAATCTTATGTCTGGGAAAGAGTTGATATTTTTGTACAAAACTACTAATCTTGGGTTTCCAATTTTTTACTTGTTTCTTTGAAAAGTAATTTCTCTGCTGGTTTTATTTTTTTGGTGGTTTTTTTTTTTTTTGGTTTTGTGTTGTTTTTTTTTTTTTAACTGGTTGATTGTACTCCACAGCTAGAGGAAAAAAAGATAAAATCCTAGTACCAGCTGCAAATTAAATCAACTATCAACTATTTTCAAAACATCAGTAATGTAACTGCTGATTTTGAAGAATCTGGAAATATTTCCAACTCTCTGAATTAATTCTTAGTGCAATGAGACATGGAAGTTTACAAGTAAGGCTGTGCAGATACTTGGGCTTGTGATTCAGTTTAAGTAATGACAATATGGTGGAGCCAAAATGCTCCAAGAATACAAATGAGATAAACTTTGTGAGGAGAAATCAGGCTTTTTCATCAGACCAACTAATACACTTGGAAAAGCAGGGAGGAGCCCAAAGAAAGGGTAATGGCTTTAAGCACTTATATTATCCTAGTAAAGTCAAAGCTCCTACTAAGGTTAAGTTAACCAGGGTAACCACTCTTAAGTGTTTGCAGATTTAGGGTTTTATTTTAAATTGCAAGGCTTTAAAACTGTTGAACACATTTTATTTTCTTTTTTTTTTTTTTTTTTTTCAGCTTGAGTACATTTTAGTATGCAAGTTCAGCTCTGACAATGTTTTCTGATTGGTTTGAAGGTTAAGTGAAACAAGCATTACCAAAATTTTTGTGTTGTTTGCTGACTCTGCTTTTTAAAGTGTTATTGTTTTTCTCAGGATTTGCATTCTAAAATCTCTCTCAAACATGAACTATGCTGACAAAATAGGAGATAAATTAAAAAAAAAATCCTCATTCTTATTTGTTCCAAATAGATTTAATTTTCATTTTTGTCAAATATGATATGCATGATATGAGGAAGCAAGACTGCAGTTTTGTAAATCAGAGACTAATAAGGGTAAAAGGGGGATTTGTTTGTTTGGTGTGTTGTTGGTTTTTTAATTACCTGAAGGCATATTCTTAATTAGGCAAATCAAAATTCGTACAAACGCTAGTTAGAATAGTGAAAATGGTGAAGGTGCCATTGAAACAAAACAGAAAAATATAATTAAAAAAACGCAAAACAAACACAAGGGAAAGAAAGAGAGGGTAAAAAAAAAAAAAGGCTTTTCACCACAGATAGACACATATCGTGCACTTGGCCTTTGATTTAGTTAATATCGTGGTAACTGAACACACCTCAATTCAAAGAAAAATGGAAAAAAAATAAAAGGAAGAAGAAAGAGAAAACAAGGTTTGCTTGGCAAAGCATCCAGTGTTTTTCGTGGGTTCTTACTTATATCAAAATACTGAAAAGTTTGCAAGTTACCATGAAAATAAACTTTTTTCTCCTTTGAGTATGCTAAAGCAGTAAATATCCCCTTCATATGCACTAGCACAGATAGTCTATATTGCTGATACTCTAGTTTAAAAAGCAAGTTTTTTCTAAAATCTCGTATAAGTAAATGCATGCAGCACTGCTGATTTCAATGGAGTAGACCACATATAAGACTAGAATTTGGCCCACAGCATTTAACATTTAAAAAAATGTATTACTAACAAACATGACTAAGTAGATTTAAAGAGCAGCTTCATGATTCTGCACAAGTGTTTTCTGAAATGGTCTAAAAGAAGGTCTAAAACTTACCACACAAGTCAGGTCTCTTGATACATCCACTAGTTGCTGTGCTACTTGCAAGTCCATTAAAGGCTGCTAAGCCATCAGAGCTGTAAGCTCTTAGGACTGACAACATGTTCATCTGCTTCTCCAGGACCTGTGGACTCTGAACTTGTTCAGGCTTCATCACTCCTTGTGCAGTTTCATGGGAAGATAGAAGATTCTGACTGTGCCACTGCTTTTCTGACGCTTGCGGCAGTGGTGATACGAGCCCTTGAGTTGGTTGTGAGGTGACTGCACTTTGTATGTTATCGCCTCCATCATTGCTTTCTTTATTTAGGGCAGACAACTTCTTATTCATAATATCTGGTTCTGTGTCAATGTCCTCATCTTCAATGTTTTCTTCCTTGGAAGATTCCATATCCTCAGATGAAGCTATGTCAGAAAGGTCATCAGTAGCACTTTTATTTACAGAGTCAGAAAGCAGAATATTTGGGTCATCTTCAGATTGTGGTTTTATTTCAGATTCATTACTGGTGCAAGAATTTTGTGTTCCCGTGCCAATAACACCAGGATAGACACCAAACTGCTTGTAGAAATCTGTTGTAAAGTTACAAAAAGTGGACTCCATGTGGCTGGGCCAGGCAGTGCTCTTTTGCTCTCCCAGGGTCTCTTTATTTTGTCCTTGGGTCATTTTCTCAGAAGCTGAGTCCAGCTGGCTCAGCATGTTTGAAACTACAGCCTCCTTGCTGGACTGCACAGAAGAAGCAAGCAAGCTCACTTTATTCATTGGGGTCAAAGCTTCTCTAGATTGGTCTTTGTTGTTCCCCATGATGTTGTCTTTACGTTTAGCCTTGCCCAAGTGATTGGCCTGGAGGTGCAGAGCCATTAGTTCCATCGATGAAGTTGTAAAAGAACAAAATAAGCAGCCGTGCCAAGCAATGTTGTCTTGCACAGTGACCGATGAACCGGGCAGGGAGGCTGCATCTGGCCTTACAGATAAGTCAAGAGGTTCATATTGTGACTTTTCTGGTTTTCGCTGCGAGGACTTGCTGTTTGTCTTTTCCTCACCACCATCTGAGCCCAGAGCTTTTGCTGAAAGTTGATCAGAGAGAGCTTTTTCCTTCATTTCTTTTTCTTTCTTCAGAGAACTTAGGACAAAGCTGTCCATGAAAGCTTGCAAAGACCCTTGGAAGTTCACACCGTTCCCAACCATGTTTTGGTAAGCACGGCCAAGTTCAGAGAAGTGCGTTCCTTTGGAAGATATGTCTGAACTCTTCATATTTTCTGAAGGTACTTCAGATGACATGCCAGCTGCTTGTCCTTGCTGATCTCCAGAAGACAGCATTCCTGATGCCCACTGCTGCGAGACCATGCCACTTCGGAAATCGATACCAGGAAGCCCCTTGAAGGCTCCTCTCAATATATCTGGTCTAATAAAGACAGAACTTTTACTTGGTGTCTCATCTTTGTGTTCTTGACTTGCAGTCTGCCCAGAGAGTGGTCCTGCTCCATTCTGTCGCTCCCGATGGTGTCGTTCCAAGTGGTATTTAAGGGAGGCAGACTGAGTACCAGCATAATCACAATGTGGACACTTGTAAGGCTTCTCACCTGTACATGTGGATAATGAGAAAAATATAAAGAAAGAGAGTTAACTGTACTCCGGTGTATAAATGAGTGAAGAAAAAAAAAAAAAACAACGAACATTAGGTGCTTGAAAACAAGAAGATCTTGGAGCTAATAACTCATTTTTTAAAAAAAGAAATGTGTTTAATTGAAGACTAATTCATAAACTGAGTATTTCCAAAATGGGTTTCCAGAATGTGGGGCTATTCAGGGATGACATGGTATCTACACACAATTAGCCATCCTTTTCTTAATCTAACATGTAGAAAACTGTTGTAGAATTAAAAGCTATGATTATGAAAATGAAGCATAACAATTTCAACCACAGTAATCATTAAAAGTACAAGTTTAAAAAAAAAAAGAGAGCAAAGAATGTAACAAATGGATGGTTGCAATATTTTGTGTATACAATTGCTCTAAAATTTGTTTAAATTATACACATGGAAACCATTTTTAAACCTAAAAATTTTATGGCACTGTTACGCAAGACTGAAATGAATGATTTAAGTCTTGCTCTGCAGTAAATCATGGATATAATTAGCAAATGGCATACTGCACAAGTAATTTATCATTATTTGGAGGGCACCATTCCAGAAGGATTCAAAGATCTGCAGACCTACTGCATTGTTTCTAAATAAAGAACTATAAATACAGATTCTATAAAATATTAATATCATTGCACTACATTATGATTGCAGCATGTAAGTACATATAGTTAAAATAAAAAGTAGTCAATAAAATAAAGAGAAATCGAATAATAAAAAAAGTACAAAATATATTTAGTTTCTGTATTTGAAATTGGCATTATCTACTGGTTTTTGCAGTCCTTTAAGTTTGTACTAATGGTATTTCTAATGCTCAAGTAGTAAAATGTGCAATTAACCTAACAGAAATGCTTTTTTAGGATTAGCTTGAATAGACTTTTAAAACATATAAGGTGATTTTAATGAATTAAAGATATATTTGAATCCCACACTAAACTTTTACTGTTTTTCCAATACTTTAAAAGAGGTAGAAGATATTACACATGTAATAAATAGTTACATACAATCATGAAGACATATCCAAAAAGAATGTACATCTAAGCAAATGTATACCTAAATTTTTGCATAGCACTTGTTAGCAATGCAGAGTTCCTTTTAAAGGTAGAAGTATGGAAATCCTCTCTAAAAGTGACAAGAATCTGAAAGACCTGCAAACTGTCAGTAGTTGCAATTATTTCTATGAGGGATCTCAACAAGAAGATTTTCTTTTCTCTATGTAGCTTTTTCCTTATGTGATCCGAAAGAGAAAGGCAAGCCTTTTCCAAATGGTATAATGAAACAACTGTTTTGAAAACTTCCTCCACAGCAAAAATGTTATATAATGATATGTAGTTCACCAAACCAGCTGGAAAGTTACCCTTTTCCAAATAACCTCAAAATCTGCTTAAGACAAAACTGAAAGGCTTTCAAACTTTCGTTATTTAAGCTACAGGCTCAATTGAAAGGCTGCTGTACACGTGGGAAGCTGCTCCTCTCACTGATCGCAGGAATTTACTGGAGGTAACACCAGAACACTTATAGAACCATGCAATGGTTTGAGTTGGAAGGGACTTAAAAGATCATTGAGTTCCAAACCCCTGCCATGGGCAGGGACACCTTTCACCATTGGGGTTGTCCAAATGACCACGTGGCACTGCGCCGGCAGGCTTACTGACAGGAACCTGGCTGTATACTTGCTGCGATTCAGATGGGGCTGAAGTAAACTACAAGCTGTGGAAATTCTAAATTTATAATGTAATCCTAAAGCTAAATGGTGAGACATGAGAGCTTTACATCAACAACGTAAATCAACGTTTTTGGGGAGAAAAGTGCAACACCTCAAACAAGAGGTGTTCAGCAGAGGAAAAGTAATAATTGTCATGGTTCATGCTTTAGGAATGCGTCCACACAGCAAAATAGAAGAAATCAGATTCAAACACATCAGTGCAACTTCTGAGGCTTCCACAGTCATGTTATTAAGTTCTGGTGCTCCACGAACAACAAGTAGGGGCTGCTTTTCAGTGGGAGCTGTGCAAAAACAAACAGTTCCTACTGATGTGCAAGAATCACTACACTGAGATGGATCACACCTGCCTGTGCTTCCCTGGTCTCGGGTGGGAGCCTGAGCACACCCTCACACCCACCACAGGGGTTGCAGGGCCAGGACAAGGGGACAGAGGACACTGGCTGTCTATTTGTTCGCATTTCTGCAGGGCTGTTGGGGAAGGTGCAAACTCCATCAGCTGTGCTGCCAGACAGAATGTGGGCAAATATTAATGCTGTTTTTACAGCGGGTGCAAACTGCTATATTTTTGAGCTGTCTTCTGTTATTCTGATGTTTGTCCCACCAGTCACTAGTGAACTCTGACACAACTGATGAAAAACAAGTACCAGACTTCGTAAGTTTAAAAACTCTCATTTTTGAGTTTTCACTCCTCTTAATTGAAAAGCTCTTCCTCAGCATCCTCTATGCCTTTATGGAAATCTTTAACACAATTATATTGAGCATTTCCTTTTATTCTGATGATAGTTCAGTGTGTGTTTGCATTGCACATCAAGTGACACCATTAAAAAGAGTGTCCAGCATTGCAGGCACTATGGTTACTGCTTCTGCAGGGAGAAGTTTTCCATATAGGCAGCACTGGTGCTGATAAAAACCTGCTGTGCAAAGCAGTAAGCAGATGTAAAAATTGGTAAAGTGAGTTAAGATATGCTAATTAGATAAAATAATGGTAATATTTTGTACTTCTAAAGTACCTTCAGTCTAAAGCACCAGACATACTTTTATTCTGAATTACTAAGCCTTGAAGTCAATACATTTTCTGCTCAAAGGTCGCTCCACTGAGCAAGCTTCCTTTCAGCAGAGGAGATCTGGGCACAGCTCACCACCAACACCATAAGCATTGGACTGAAAGAAGACACTGACTGAGACAGCATGATAAAAAGTTCAAATCTCTCCCCGCCTTGGTACACTGTCTCTGTGGTGCTCCCACCTCTTGCATGGCTAGAAATAAGATCTAAAGCTGAAGGTCTGAAACTGGACTCAACATGTAGCAACACACTGTGCCACCTTTACAATACAGGACTGGCCAAAAAACATTGTTCAAAGGGAGCTGTTCAAAATCTCTCTCCTCTCTTTTAGATCCAAATATTGGCAGTGATTAGTTTACTTCAAAGCAATGTTAACTGCTTCCATTTCAAGGGGAGGCAGTAGGAGAAGGAAGTAGAATGGTGTAAATCATCCTTGAATCTTTTAAATTTAGTATGTCAGTATTTCCTAAATTCAGTAATTGTACAGACATTTAGATGCTATTTCATCTATTCAAATTAACAACCAGCTATGCCCTGTGTAAGTCCCTGTACAAATGACAAAACAGTTATGAGCTGCTGTGGGAAAAAGCCCAACCTAACCTCAACCAAACTAACCAAAATCCAAGCCACTTTCAATGGAAAAGCCAAAGGATCTCTAATTTCCAGGATTCTATCAGCAATTTGGAATAGTACCTGTCCAAAAATACTACAGGGGACATGAGAGGTAGGCTATGATTCTTGACAGAAGACTACCTGCTTGTATGTTTGTATCTCATACTTTGAGGAAAAGTTTCAGAGAATTGACTCTCATGTAATGACTACCCTGGTAATATTGCCAAGAGCAGTGTCTGGGTGAGTTATTTAACACTTAATGTCAGTCCACATAAATTAACATTGCCATGCAGGAGTGAGGGAACATGACTTTTTCAAAATAATTTTCTGCATTTCATATCCAAGAGTCATTTTTCATTGTTCACAAAGGCAATGACCATCTTGATCTTGCTAATTCTCTGGCCCTGTTTGCATCCCTTTAAACCTTTTCACAATGGAGTAGAAAGAGAGAATATTCTAGTATGTATAATTTTTTTAAAATTTAAAATCTTATAGAGAATAACTAATCTGGGCAACATCATCATGTTCTGGTCTATCTCCTGCCCTGGTTTACAAGACATAAGACATCTCACAAGACTATTTTATATCAGGATACAGTAATACCATAAAAATTCAATGCTGCTTGTAAAATCTGCACAAAAGCCTGGTAGATAACTGGAAACAGACACATTGCCCAGTAGAAACAGGTTTATTTGTATAGCAGGTTGTATAAACAACACAGAAGTATAATCTATTCAAGCTATCACCAGTCCTGCTCAGAACACAATCTGATCACACTAGTCATAGGAATTATCTGCTACAGGCTCTTCAAGGAGACCACAGGCAGATTATAAATAGATTTACAGATTTTAAGGCCAGAAGGGACAATTATGATCATCTAGTCTGATCTGCTGTACAATACAGGCCAAAGGCCCTTGCATGATAATTCCTGCATCAAATCATAACTATAATTTGAAACAAAACTTACTTGTTTTAGTTTAAACATATTCTGTTTCAACCACAGCAATGAAGAAGAATCCAACATGCCCCTAGGTAAACTTTTTGACTGGTGAAGTATTTTCTCTACTCAAAATGTGTGTCTCTTTTCTAGCTTGAATTCATCCAGAGCCTGCTTCCTACTACTGAACACTGCTACATTTTCCCCTGCTAGATTAAACAGATTTTTTAAATAAAAAAAAATCTGTTCCCTAAGGAACCTAAGGAAGGTACTTGCAGACAGTAAATTAGTCACCTTTCACCTTCTCTCACTCTTGAGTGGAATACCCTTCCTAATTTTTCAATGTCCTTTTAAATTATGGGTGCCCACTAAAGCTTTGATGAAATTTCAACTCAATATTAATCTCACACAGTCCAAGACTGTTTACATCCATAGCTATAGCAATCAGCTAACAGCTCATACTCTGTTGCTTCTTTACCATAATCCTAGGCCCAGTTCATCAACGCCCCTAGTATTTGTTCCTTTACATTCTGCTGATTTAAAATTCATATTGCTGAAAAAAGCCCACTTGACTAAGTGACTAATCAGTGCCTCCCCATGATTTTTAGCATCTTACCCTTTTTGTGCCATTGGTAAATTTTATCAACAGTGATTTTATATACTCTTCCAAATAATGAAATACTAAATAGATGGAGCTGAAAGCACTGCTGTGGAACTGCCAGTTTATGTGCCACTTCATCTCTGTATACTGTTTTTTTTCAGGGGCAGGGACTGTCACACAGAACAAGCTACTTTCACAAAGAAAGTGAGAAATGTGATAAAACTCACATAAAATAAAACTGAACCAACTATGCTGCCAATTCTTAATTAGTTAACAAATTCTTCTGGTGATTTTACCCAATACTTATGTCAGGATAGTCCATTTATAATTTCAAGGTCTTCATATTCTTTCTTTTTGGAAATAGCAGGATAGACAGATAGATTTTTACTACTACAAATGCTCCGGAACTTGCTCCATATTCCAAGACTTGTTTTTTTAAATAAACTTTAATGATTTGGAGAGCTCTTCAGCCAGGATTTTTAAGACTTTATCCAGTCTCATTCACTCAAAAAAACCCATTAAAATGTAGTGGGCTACAGCATAACAGCCTCATCAGTTAACGGCAGAATTGTATCATTGGAAAATACTTATAAAAACCATCATGGTTCTTTCTAAGAACAGAAGAGTATTTAGTCTTCTACACTATGGTTGGTAATTTTTCATCCACTCTTGTCCTGTATTAACAAGACACAAATTGTTAAACCTGCCAGATCTACAGAATTTTACGCTGCTCTCCACAATCCTGATATCCACATGCGTACTTTTATTATTGCTTTTAGTTCCCGTTATCAAATCTCTGTACTTCTTAAATATCTGTTTATATTTAGTGCTGTGGGATTCTCTATTAATTTTTTGGTACAGTGAGGGCTGGGCATCAGCACAAGAACCCCAACACCTCATGCTTTAGCAGCCAGCAATGGGGGTTTGACAGTCACTCAGGGACAATGTGAGTTACAATTTGAGCATATACATTTCTAAACAAGCTACAGTTTTCTTTCATGCAAAGCAAATGAAATCAAACATGTTATAATTCCGGAGAATACTGCTTAATGAAAATATTGAAAACATTTTCCAGCATTTTTTATTTTACCATTGAAACAGTTATTGATAACCTATTTTATCCATTGTGCAGCAGATATTTTAGAAATGAATTGCTGTATGGTTTAATTAGTTCATTATTATGCCTATTCTTACACAGTAATTTCTTTTATCATTCTAATCATTCACTTCACACTTTTTAAACCAAATGGAATATCAAAGGTTCTGTAGGATTATTTTTGGATCCTGCACATGTTTCACCACACAATTAATCTGTTTGTCAGAAATACTAGTTAACTTCTTGTCTTTACCACTTTCCTTTACTAGTGGTTTTTCTCTATTATATAAGATGAAACTGCCCCTACCCTGTGAAAGGACAGACTTGTGATGCTTTTGACTCTGTTTATTAAAGATTTTTCAACTGTGCCCTAGGCATTAAAATAAAATATTTTAATTTTTATAAAGTTTTATAATTGAATATTTTCCTTTATTTATCTCTCATCTGCAATATTTATTTAGTCTCTTTACATGGCTTTACTTAGTTAAAACACAGAGAGATAAATACAGTTGTTACTTTGCAGGGAAGATTCAGTACATTAATATAAACTGTACTCTAATTCCCCCAAAGCATATATATATGTTGTAAACCTGAAGACTTTTTACACAGCTGCTTATTGCTAAACAGTGCCTTGTCCAGAAGGGGACAATCTGTGTCTCTAATTGCTGTCACTGAAGCTGAGATTCATTATGTGACTTTCCCATTAAAATGTGAGCATTAATTTGTATAATGAAATATCACCCACTGCAGTGTTCATTAGCCATGCCCTACTGTATACTGCACATTGTTAGCTACCTAGAAACTGTAGTTAATTTCACTAATGGATATTTCCCTACTTAGTGTTTGGTAGGAAATTTATACTGTAACATTACCTCTTAAACTTTTAAGGAAATTTAAATTCAATCAATTATTTTCAACAAAAGTTTGGAATGTCATTAAGACAGGAGAAAAGGCATGCTGTACAATGTTAAGGATGGGAAATCTGGAGGAATCTAGAGAAAGGAAAAGTCCTTTTAGTTCATCTTAGAAATATAGGAATAAAGGATGTTCAATACCAAAATTGTCTCCTCTTGGAGCACACATACCCATTTTTCTTAATTATTCATATTGCTCATCCCACTACAAGCGCCTCAGACAATGGCAACAGGCAGTCTTTTTTAGGAAGAAAATGTGAGTTGAATTCATTTAAAACAGCACCATCTTTACTATATTCCATCAGTTCATCTAACCAAGATTTAAAATTGGCTAGTTATATTTCCAAGGGAAAATGCAGTAACACTGTAAATGTATATAATAAATCTAATATGTTTAAGATGTGTATCATATATATTGTAACATGCTCTCAGTCAATGGACACAGACCTGCCAAGTTTTTTCTTCCTATCCCTCTTTCTTAGGTTTCTTCTGTTTAGCACAACCCAAACCTTCTTTAGGGCTCTACTATGCTTGTGCACATTGTTCTTTTTTCCTTAATCAAGGCATTTAACTGTGCCAGTCAGACTGGTAATACACCTGAGCACCTAATGACCACATAAACCCAAACTGATATACGTCTGCAGTACCTTCTGAATGCTAATGCATGCTGCAGAGGTGCTACAGCTACTCTGAAACTGTGTCCTACATAATGTGGTGCTTGTCAAAAAGTAGAACATATGACATTTTTTATACACTGCGTCTGTGCAGTCCAAAGACCTCAGCATGTAAACTAAAAACTGCACCCATTGATTTGATTTGACTGGGAATTGAGAGTGCTCAAAAACATAAAGATGTTGCTCAGCTCCCTGAATGAAGGAACCTTCAGTTGCTGCCACCAGAGGGGAAAAATGGAAACTCTGGAAGCATCTGCTTATGGCAGATGATGGGTCTGAGATGTTTAGATGGTTTTCTTTTTCACAAAGTATGAGTATCTCTCAACTTTCAGTGTTATAAACTTCTCAGCTATATTATATATTATTTTATAACCATGAAGCTGAATCACAAAAGGGACAGTCCACCCACATGTCCACTATGCACTAGGGGTGTATACACAGTATTTACCCTTATTTCTGCATCTCTTCACACAGTGAGGTTGCATGAGTTAAGGTAGGTAGCCCTGAAGAAACAGGACCATACAGTCCATCATTATCCACTGGTCAACATAAAGAAGCCATCTAGGAGGGCTACAAGAGTTGCATCTGTCCTTTCTAAGCCACAAGGCTCTGAAGCATGTTGCCCAGAGAATTGTGCCTCTCCTCTCTGAGCTGAACTAAGGAACTGTCTCGTCCTTCAACTGTTTTTAGAGCAAGAAAGGAGAAACTGATTTCACATAATTATGCCCTTTTCTTGTTATCATATGGGAACACTCAGAAATCATATCTTAACATCTTCCCCTTAAAGCTCTTCCTGGCTGAATATCATTGAAATAGATAAGAAGAAAAATTTTCTACAATTATGCGTTGGAACTCGACTCAACATGCTAAATAAAACCTTGATTTTATTTTCTTTTCCTTCAAAAGCTTATTATATGATAGCAAACTACACAGGAATGGAGAATCAGTGTGGAGAAGGTTGCAACCACTAGATATCCAACAGAAAAAAGAAGCCATCCAGGCCTCTAACTAATTCTTCTAAAATAGAGCATAGCATCCTTGTCTTATGGGGGATTAAACAGCTTCTCTAGTTTTTTTGGGCCAAGTGCCAGAAAAGCACCTCCTGGATGGATCAGACATTGGGTCTTGCCTTGGCATGCATACCACACCAACCTACTTATGTGCCTCCAAACACACAGATGTTGAGAGGAACCTGACTTCTGCTGAACTGCGTGAGCTCATCTCTAACAAACAGGTGCTGTGAGAACAAGAACGGTAATTGAGTTAATGCAGTGGAGAAACACAGTAAAGTGTTTTTTATCAGTCAGTTATATGATCCAGGCATATAATAAAGGCAGTGTGACATAAAAGGCAGGAAACTGTCCCTGGTAAGTATGAGCTAACCGGTATTTGTTTAATAACTGGTATCTATTACATGATTTCCATTTACTGCAAAGCAACTTAATTTTTATTTAATAACTCTAGTAATTTACCAATTTACATTTTTATAATATTTATTAGGATTATTTCCAAGATATAAAACATTGCTCCATTTAAACATACTCTTCTCATCATTTACTAATACTTTGTTCTCAAGCTAATGGAAATTGATCTTTATCTATTTTTAAATGATAATGATTTTTAAATATATTGCGAATGTTGTTTCTACAGTCTGTATGATATTTTCTTTTTTGTTGTTTTTATTTTATACATGGTTTATTTTTTCTTGTTTTAATTTTGTTTTAATATGCAAGTTTTATAGACTATTTCCATTGCAATTAATTTACTTTCTATTAGATCTAAGCCACAAATACCAAACACATAATCACTGCCATCTTTAAAACAAGAACAAAAAGACCACTATATAATAAAGCAAAAGGGAGAGGTGGATATCCTCAGGTTATTTTAAAGAATTTTTCTTTGCATCTTCGATAGTAAAAATGTCAAACTGTTTTAAACTCATAGTTACAAGATTATTTTTGAATAAAACAACTACCATTTATTTACTTTTATTACATTAGGAAGCACATAAAAAGGGTTTTCACAAAGTCCAACACACAGAAAAGAATATTCCTGCCCTGCAATCCAATCAGACAAAACTATCTTAGGGTGCCAAATTTTAAAATTCAGATCAAATCAATGTGGCATATATACTCCTAGTCCACAGTCCAGTGAAAGAAGAATAAAAATAGAATGAACAAACTTTCCCATCTCAACAATGACATGTTTTTCTTTAAATAATTTTCAGCCTTTGTTTTAAATTTGTTAAAAATCAGGCCTCACATTTTGCAAACCCAACATTAAGTATATTACACCTGTGCAAGCACATGGGAGAAACATGACTGCTTATTTTGGGAAGGGAGGAAAACACTGCTTATCTGGTACTTCAGTGAAAGTGAAAGTGGAGTTTTTCAAGCTGGAGGTACAACTGGAAAGTATTTCTTCATGCAATTTATTTTACCTACCAATTAAAAAAGCAGCAGGAAAATTCTGAAATTAATTTCAAATGGTTTAAAATGAAAATGGCTTAAAATGGAAGTGACTCCACAATTACAGTGCTCACTATGGTTCTTTCCAAAGAGCAGTCTCCTAAATGTCCAGTTTTGCATACTTTCCCAAAGCCTTCCACAATACCTAAGTCTTGGAAGAAAACTGTATCATATTGGACATAAACTGAATGGATATGAAGACTGTATGTCAGCTTTTAATTATGGTAAAGTAAGCCTTCTTAAACATATACTGTGTCTCTACATGAACTTTACCATGCACACATGTACTTTTAAGCAAACAAGGTATTATAATTTAAATGGAGTGGTTATGGTTCACTAGTATGGAGAGCAGTCCACCTAAAGAGTGACATAAAGTGAGAATCCAGATCAGTAGTAAGGCTCTGTAGGGTAGAAATGCTGTGAATATTACTAAAATAAAACATGGTAAGTTTTACTACTTACAGGTACTAAGTTGGGTGAGTTCTAGTGAAAACAAATAAATAAATTAAAAAAAAAGGCAGATCCATGAAGCTGATGCATTCATATGAACAGTAAGAGATTAAAAATGAGCGTGCTAAATGGAACAAAAATAGTAACTCTGAGAAAAACATACAGAATCCCTAAGCAGTTGCGAAGGAAGGCCTTTGAAGCAGTTAGTATAACTAAGTCTGAAACCAACAGGCTTATGCTATTGAAGGACAAGGGTAATTGAAGGAAACAGTGATGAAGCAGGGAATGAGACAGAAATAACCTCAACTGGGAAAAGATTATTCTATTAAAGTGGTCTTTATCCAACAACACATTCCTTGTGCTTTTATTTAAGACTGTCATATATCTTTCTCAAAAGACTTTCTCCAACTAATGAGTCCAAATCTACACTGGGAATTAAGGCTTCTAGCCACATATTACATTAACCCCCCCAACCACAGCATGTGTCGACAGCACTCCACTCTCTTGTTCCTCTCACCTGTATGTATTCTCAAGTGGACCTTTAAGTGATGTGATGTTCTGAAAGTTTTTCCACAATATGGGCAGTCTTTCATGGCAGAACCAAGGCTCCTGTCTCTCAGTAAAGCTGGCTGCTGGACTCCTACAGATCTCCCAGCTTCTTCTCCAATATCTGCAACACAGAAATGTTCTCACATCACTTCAGCACATGTCAGAAGTTGTTCTCGCTAAAACTGCTAACACAACACAAAGTTAAACATGTCAATACTACACCTGTCTATTTCATTCTTTAAATCTGACAGAATGCTGACAATTCCTGTATTTTCTTGTTATTGTCTTAAATTATTTCATCTTTCCTAACATCAGTTTAAGCAGCATATGGTACCTTTATATTGAACTGAATTACACAAGAAAAGAAACAGCTGTGTCAGCAGCTGGTTTGATTTCTTCTTTTGCTTAGTTCCTATTAATTTTAAAAAAAGGAAAAAAGTTTGAGATTGTTGTTTTGCTGTATCTATTTAATTTATAAGTATTGTGAAAATCTTTATGCTTTTAAGAGGGAAAAAAGTTTGCATCAGTACATTAAAACCTCCCAAAACACGAGGATTGCTGTGGCAGGGGTTCCAACAGTGGTGGCAATGACTACTCTGCAACGTAATGCAACGGGTGAGACTCCAGAACATCTCCCTCTAGGTATAATGAAACAATCATTCTCAGCCATCTTGCACAAGCTGCTATTATGCAAGCAGGCTAGAAACAAAATAACTTACAAAAGAATGACATAAAAATTGCAAAAATGTAGGGCACGTTAAACAAGTCTATTGAAACCACACAAGACTTACTTATCATCTTGCACTTAGAGAGTCACGTAATATTACATATACATGTTAGTTCACAGTTTCACCAAAAAGTACCATAGCAAATGTTGACATCCTGAACCAGATTTACACTCCTGGTGTGCCACAGAGGTGCCATACACATGGACAAGTCGTCAGACCCCTGTGCAAAAGCTGAGCTGTTATGGGTTCTCTTAAGCTGGAGAGCATATAGTAAAAAACTGCATTCAGAGTCTTGATTATTTCAACCATGAACTACTGTCTAAAAATGTTCTGCCTTTACCCATTTGACGTGTAACTAAAGCTGTCAGGAAACATAGTGCAGTTTACATAGCATTGACTTTTAAATGGAAGTGATTGGACATAAGAAAAACTTAAACACTTTGGCTCAAACAAAAACTATTCACACGGTGGCAGAGACCCAAATACCCACATCTCTGGAAAAGGTAACACTAACAAGCATTTCATTATTTATTATAAAATTGTCCCTCTAAACTATTTCATTTAAAGCTGAAAGAAGGGGATGATACAGTGATTAATACATATACATATATATAAAAATGCTTATCGTAATCATGCATGTAATTAAGTTATTGCTAATTTTCAAAAGGTAAAATCTGATAGTTTTCACATCAAATTCTTGTTTAACATTTTCTGGTTGTTCTTAAGCTGCAGAGTTGAAGCACAATATTTAAGTCAGAAATCTAGTAACTGTCATTTTGAATTATTTACCAGTATGTAAAGTAACATACTGCAGGAGTTTATTTTGTCTTTATGAGTCCAGAAAAGCATATATAGGTGCTAATTTATAATTCCAGGCTTCCTAAAGAGTTCAGATTTTCCCTGTTTTTTTTCTCCTCAAAAGTTGCATATGTCTTAAGTTGCTTCAGGAAAAAATTAATTCCTGAATGCAAAAAGATTTTTCTGAACTGCAAAAACCAGAACACATGATGATAAACTGCAAGATTTTATTCTGGTTTTCAAGAAATACTATATGAGCATTATAGATAAATATATAGACAAAGCTAAAAAGCCACTCAGGAAGAATTTACCGAATGAGCCTACTAGTTATGTTTTGCTATATGTCACTCTAAATGATGGCCTGTTATCCATTTGCCTTTTATCTTTCTATCTAGAATATGTGTGGCCCAATAAAAAAGAATAAATTTGTAAGATAAACAGCTCGCTTTGCAGATTTAAGAGTCTAATTTTCACTTTACACAAAATTGAATTTTTTCAAGGCAGTGAGACGATGGAGTTTACTCTAGCACTAATCCCTCTGAAAAAGCAAACTGAAAACAACAATGAAGCAAAGAAAGATGTGGGTGGTCTGAAGAGTTTTCTTTTAGATTTAAGTAGACATACAGTAGATAGCTCCAAAGGCTTTGCTCCAACAGGGGCCTTACCTTGAAGAATTTTCCTTCCCACAGTGAAAGCATTCCTAAGACTTTAAAGCTGGGCTGAGGGGTTTTCTTTTGAATTCCTCTGCCTACAAAGCCCACCGAAGTGCTGGAGGCCATCGCTACCTGAATGAGCTGCTTTACATCTAAGTTCTTTTATTTCAAACAATGAAAAGATACATTCAAGGCTGCCAACTCTCCCCATCAAATGCTACCCCAAGCTTTGACAAAATTTACCTATTTGTCAAGGCACTTAAGTTTAAAATGCATTTAAGTCTCACTGACTCTGCTACAACAGGGGGTTTTATATGGAGTCTCTTAAGTCAAAAGGGAAAACAAAGGGGGGAAAAAGTGACATAGAAAAAGAAGAGATAAGCAAGGAAAAAGTTAATAAGCAAATTGGTGAATACAGACTTTGCCAACAGCAGTGTATATGGGGAACGAAAAATCTTCAGCTGTACCAAGAGTTGTTTACTCTAACACCACTGATGTTCCCCTTCTCCTACTACTGAGACCCCTTCCTAACTAGCAACTCTTAGTTCTGTTTCTGTGCAAAACTGTAGTAATGTTTTACAGACCTGCAGAACTAGGATTAGCCCCAGCAAATTGATTTAATTTATGATTTACTCGGGATTTGAGCTATGGCTTTTGGGCTGCTCAATTCCGAGGATAAAAGATCAGGAAGGAAAGAGAGAAGTTACTTGTCTTACAGCCATTGTGGTTCACTGAGTTATGTGGTCTACATGATATGCACTACTTGCATGTGAGATTGGACTGCTTTTTCTTACTATCTATTTCCATTATAGGCAGGTCTGCATCTTGAATGTCTTCCTGCCCATCCCTACCATTCCTGATTAGAGTGCAGGAAATAACTGCACAGAGTATAAAATGTTGTATAGATGTATACACTAGATGTAAGGCTTCCAAGCTTTGTCTCTGAACTTACTTTAGCTGAGCTTTCCTGTTGCGTTGTCATGGGACAAATGCAAGTAAACAAAGTTCACCTGAGCATCCATATCAAAGGGTGGTGATTAGCTGCATAACCAAAGAGCCAATTTGGCCAATAGTGAGCAAATACATTTGCCATATAGGCTGAAATTGAAATTAAGCAATCCACAAGATCAGTATTTGAAGGCCTAGCCCTTCTTCAGACAGATGCCCACTTCTCAGGAGAGGAGGGACAAAAAGCCAGAAAAGTACTGAAGTAGCTGGAAAGGAAATTTCCACAGAGCCAGATAATCCAAATAAACAATTTTTAGCCAGGAGCAGGTTAAAAGAGAGAAGCACACCAGAGAATCCTTATTTACACCAGGTATCTTACTACGTATCAGAAATGGTCTACTGAGAAATGAGCTACTGCCATGGCTAGCAGTGCCCTTGGCACACAGATGAAGATACTACAGAAGTACAATGCCAGCTTCAGTGGATATTTCTAGAAAAGAGAAGACAAACTTAGGTGGATAGTGAATCTGTGTACTCAAAGCAAAAGGTATTTAGTCAGTCCTAAGATGAGCAAAAGAAAAAGAATTATTTGAAAATTCCATATATGTTCTGTACTACTGGTCTATCTGTCTGGGATGAGTCTATAAACATGATTAGAAAAATAAATATTCTAAAAAGAAACCTGTTTTCAGTTGTTTAGGTAGCAGCACTGACTTCAGTCATGTTAGCAGCCAAACTTTCAAAGAAGCATCTACATGCATGTCCCATAAATTTTACCAGAGTATTTATTTGCTGCGTGCGTGTGAAAGTGCAGCGATTCACAAAGAGGTACTTTCATGTTCAAAGGAGCTAAATTGCAGTCCTCATGCAGACTAAATTATCGATGAAGTCAGTTGGAATTCATTGACACACGGATTGCCAAATTAGCCAAAACCAGGCAGTCACATGGAAAAGGTAATCAACTCACAGAATAGGTAATCACACTTATAAGTATGTGTTTGCGCTTACACATTTTCCAGACATTTTTAAAGAACCCTTTGAAAATGTGGCCAGAAGCCTGTAAAGCTGCACATAATCCCAGGTTTTCATATATTTCTGAAATTCAAAATATTTGTAGTTCTTTAGAACTGCCTGTAATAGCTAAACAAAACATGGTGCAACAAGAATTGGTAGTGACCACACTTAAATTTTTTATGATCTATAAACCACCCTGATTAGCCCATTTTGTGGCAGGAAAAATTATATCCTGAATCTAATCTCAAGAAGGGTGTTAGAGGATATTCAATGTGTTAATCCTGTCACTGCTGCCACCTTTATGCAAGTGTGCCTGGGCTTGACCATCTCATTCCCTGGAAAGCAGTACAGGATACGCAAAGTTTCTGGGAAAACATGCTTTACTTTTCTTGCCTGTTCCTTAGAAATAGCTTTAATAATACTGAAAATAGCGTAAAATAGGAATATAATTAGGGATATAATTAACCCTATTTTTCTAGCTACCTGAAGGAGCTTCAATGACTATGCTTCAATGTAAATGAGAACAGAATCCGTCCCACTGCTCATAATTTGAAATTAGAATCCTATTAGCAGATGTCACTACACTTTTTTGCTACTGAAGTTCATGGCTTCAAATGAAAGAGACTAATATAAGTAAGTATTACAGTTATATTTTAGGCCTCCAGAAAGAGTTACTAATGTCTTAGGTCAGGAGCAACTTGATGTCTCTATTGTTTCATCAAGGATTTAGGTTTTATAATGGCCATATATGGGAATCTTACACTGTTACTATGGATTGGCAGGGAATTTGTTTAAACAGAGAGCTATTTTAGAAGAGAATTGGAAAGGAGGCCTATTAGTAAGAAAGCAGCATTCACATTGTTTGTATTATTAGAAATAAAGATTATACTGAAGGTTCCACTGGTAAATAAAAAGATACCAGTTCTGACATCAGGTTTCCCACTTAGCACTCTGAACCAAGTAAAACCACAAACTGCCCGGCCTCTGCTGCCAATCACTGTATCTGCAGATTTTAATTTAAAATACAAGCTAAATTAAACAGAATTAAAATTCTTATAACCATTTATATAAGGTAAGACTTGCAACATTTGTAAGTACGCAAATGACAGTCATAGCCAACATCTTGGGCTTCAGAGGAGCTATCTAGGTGTTATTTGAAGCACAAGAGAAAGGGAGCCAAAATATTCTAAGCAATTTCTTAGTAACTGGTGGCTGGAGATAGGGGGGTGCAGCACACACACACTTTAAGCCCACACCTGGAGAACAGGACACACTTGGACACAGGTAGTTTTCACACCCCATGGGTGCAAAACATATTGAATGACAATACTGCATGTATGGAAATACTGGTTGTGTCTTAACGCTTTCACAGCGGTACGCATTCCAAGAAACCCACAAGAGGCTGTATATATAAAGCACAAAGAGACATCAATAGACACTTAACCAAAATTAAGCTTTTGTTTATCATAAAATGTTTCTTATCCTCTTTTTCATTTCAATCAAATTCCCTACAGAGCTTTTGTTTTGGAGTTCTTAGCAGTCTTACTTTTCAAATTATTCTAAAACTTTAAAACCTTTTAAGATAATCAAAGTTCAAACACAGTTTCTGAGTACAACATTTTAGCTGCCTGATTTGTTTGAAGAATCGTGTGACCAAAAGACACAGAAATCAGATGTAATACTTAAAAGCCAGGGTTAGTTACTTGCCATTAACTTACAGAGCTCAGTTTGGACTGAAAAATAAGCATATTGGAGAGAACGTTTTTTGCATGAGACCTTGTTAGCTGATTTTTTTTTTTTTTAAGAAAAGAGAAAAAAGACATCTTAAACACCTTACAGTGTCTTTCATTTAACAATTGGCAGAAAGAAACTCCCAGATGAACATTGCCCTGTGTCTTTCTCTTTAACCAGCTGAGTGATCCAAGCTTTTAATAAAGCTGTTCCAATTATTGTAAAAGTCATCTAGTTCCTTATAGCCACAAATATTGACAGTTTATTGCACAACGCATTCATGACATTTGAAGGTCACGTCATACATAATACATACACTTTTATAAAAGTGTCTGGAACAAAGAGATACATGATCAGCAATTACATCTTACCATTTGAGAGTATGAGTTTGTACTTAAAGTGAAATATTACATGAAATGCAAATTTTTAATAAAACACAAAATAGTTCATTTTCTGTATTTATTGTTTTATTAATCGGCGATACTGAGTTCAGTTATACAAAATCAATGGAATGTGGTCCATGCACCAAGAAGATTACAGTTAAATATAGTTATCCTGCAAACCTTCACACATGCATGGGAAAAAAGTAAGCTCAAAACTTTACTCTTGCCACTGTATACCTCCCCGGTCCAACAGAACTCAATTAAACACTTAGATCTGAATAAGGACCTTAGCACATTATTGAAATGTTAGGTTTTCATAAGATTAAACCATAAAAAATTATAAAATGAAACTGAAAAGAGTGGTGAAGGGTTTTTTTTAATACATGCACATATAGGCATACCAAAATTCTTCATCCTCCTCCAGTGCTCATTCTAAAATCACATGGACATATGGTATATAATTCAAAAGTGTAAATTACAATTTACGCAGTCAGACCTGTGCACAGTCCTTCAGTGCATTCCACAGACAAATTCAGACATACACAGAGCATGGCCATGAGGGTGCTTGCCTTTGGTTAGTCTTCAGATTTACAGTTATCACCTCTAGATCCTGGTACTTCCAGCTACCTAATGAGAGCTAGGCTTGCAGCAAACGACCATGGACCACTACAGCATTCCCTCTAACACTGTTTTTGCTGGTTTGTTTCAAAATCCTGCTATCTTCATTCCTAAGCTCTTCACATGAAACTCTTCCACCATCCAACTACTTCACTGGGTTTCCACTAACGCTGTTCCTGAATCAGGGCTTTGAAATCCCACATCGTTATTTTGACTGCATAGATCAAAGAACTTCAGATCCCAAATCACTGAGTTTACCAGATAGGTTCATGAAATTCCACTACACTTCTACAATCTTTCCACAGGAAAAGTGGATGCATTAAAAGAGGATGTGCTTTGCCATTCATCAGAATGATGTATCTGTTTGCTATTTTGGTTGTAGTGCTAGATGCTCTCAGTTTTGAGCTTCTGCTTGTTCTTGCTTTCTTCAGAAGTGCACATCTGAGCTGCCAGAACACCTTATTGTACTTCTCTGTCCAGAACATGTATCACAAGCAAAGCAGATACTTACTCTATCGATCAGCAATGCTGGGCTTAAATATGTACTCAGGGATGTTTCCTTGGTATTTTGCCAATGTTGCCATCTATCCTCAGAGTTTACTCTGGTGTTTATTTATACTTCTGACAGCAGTGTTAGCTCCCAAACCTTCCATATGACATACTTTCTATGGTTTTCTTCTCCTTTTCTTAAAACAAGCTCAGAATATTCTGGATTTTTACTGAACATTCCTGTCAGTTGTGGTCTGTGATTCTCATGTAAGCCTGTTTCACTAATTTTCTTACCCAAGCCCTTAATTCACTTTTGTTAGCTTTGATCCTGTCACCTAAATTTGAAATGGGCATTTGATTACTGACCAGAGAAGGTGAGGTCTTTCCACACTTCATACAGATTGTTTACTGCTTTTGGAGAAAATTCCAGTGGGGAATCTAAGCAGAGAAGCTATCCAACTGGACCATCTTTTGGATTTGTATGTGTTATTTGCAGGCAGGTGTTCAGGTACCAGATGGCCTTAAAGCCCATACTACTCAGGTTATAGCAGCTTCTACAGGCTGTCTGCATCATATTCCCATCTCTGAGATTTGCAGAGTGGCTACATGGAGCTTGATAAACACTTTTACCTAACATTGCTCTCCTGATGCCAAGGCTAGATCAGATATCCAATTTGGGAGAGTTGCCTTACAGTCCCTCTTTAATTAAGTACTCCTGATCTCCCACTCCTGGGATGGATTGCTACTGCTGATTAAGCTCCACAAGTAAGGATCTGTGGAGGCAATTTCATGAGGGACAAAATGAAGTTGCTAGCTAATCAACTAAAATAACCATTAACTGGACTTCCGTGAATGAATATATTGCCTTCTTCTTGCTTCCATGCTTACCCTGTTTCTTCTACATTAGCATCTCTACAGACCAAACAGGTAAGGTGTACTTCATTATAAGCTTGTTCCTAAAATAAATATGGAGCAAACAGAACCATTTGGTACAGAGTAGAGGCTACACTGTCAAGAAAATTTAAGATGGTGCCAGTGAACTCTAGGAAAGATGGTGAATGTGGGTGGAAGAGAGCAGTATTGGACCTATTTTTAATAGGTTCTTCCCATGTGCCCATCAAGAAGCTGTGAGATTTTAAATGACACAAATTAACACCCAACTACATGTAGTTTTCAAAATCCATTAATGTATTATAAAAATTTTTGAGTACTTGTGTTGAAATATTTAATAACAACACTAGCCAAGTTTCACCCTGAGTTGCTGGGCTTAAGCAATTGCAAAAAACAAACAAATCATTTTTTCAAGTCAGAACCACAGACTTGACTACATGATAAGTAGCTCTCAGGGCATCAGGTATCATTGGACAAGTTTTTACTTACTACTGATTAAGAAAAACCCTTTTTATTATTATTATCTTATCACAGAGTGAAAAATCAGCATAAAAAGGCTGGTAGCAGGTCACCAGATTTAAAAAAAAATAAATCATTCTAATAAAGAAAAATGCAAATTATTTAAAATGTCACAAAAACATCTTTCTGTAGATGCCAGTAAGAAAGAAACCAACAATAGACTCAGTCTCATAAAACCAAGTGTACAGGTGGCTAAAGTACTAATTTCCCCCTCAACAAAATGAGAAAGAATTAAAGACTGTCATTCCATTTGCAGATTACTGATTACAGAGGTGCTGACAGCATCTCCAAAATGTGAATAATGTCACGGTGTGTGTTACAACATTTAGACATTTTTCCAGTATCTCTATTTTCTTACCTTTTCCTTTCCAATGCTGCCTTCATACTAAATGACTGCTGTGAGCTAATACAAATACCTCTGTAAATAATTTTTCTCCCTTTTAACTTCTTCAGTACATGCCACTTCAGTATAATTTCCAACTTCTTTCCCCATTTCACAAAAAATGAGCTGTACTTGAGAAAATACTTGTGAGCAACTCTGAACTGCTGAATCTATTTTACTATCAGTGTTTTTTCTATAAATAAAATATGTTAATTACATGAGTTTTGTTATAATGGAAAAAATATTGATTAAATTCATTACTTCTAATCTTGAGAAGGGATCCTTTAATTGTCCAGTTTGTTTTGGTTTTTTTTTCCTCAATGGTTTAACAGTATATTGTGGTCATACTGAGACCACGATGTCTTCAAACATGATATTAAATGAACAGACTCATTGATTTTTTTACATTAATGATGTATCTCAAAAGTCAACCTCTATCCATGTTTTGTAAAATAGCCTTAAAGTACACTATATTATAATATGCTATTTGTTGGCTACAAAAATATGAAATGCTGCCTATGAATCTGATATATCAGTAACCCAGTTTCCCTCTTCTACCACAAAAATACAAATTTTTTCATGTGAATTATAATGGTAAAAAAAAAAAAAGAAGAGAAAAAAGATACTATTTTGAATGCTCTCCTCTGATTTAGCTGAGCTTGTGGCAGTAACTGGTTTAGGCATAGGCTTCAGTATGCTGGAATGATCCTGAAACTAATTTTGCATGTGTTGGAGTTGGACTGTGGCCATGCACGTCAGTATGCTGGAACAGAGTTATCTAAATCCTGAGCCTTATTTTACATGTGCTGGTGTTGGACTGTGGCCCTGCAATCTTTTAGGTCTCCATCTGTAGCTATCAAAGGAAGGGTGTGCCCAGCCACTCGCTACTGCTCGCTGAGTCTCTTCCACAGGAAAGCTACAGGCTCACAACCACCCTCCTACATATTGGTGTGTCTGGGAGCTTTTCAGAGTCCTCTAAACCTTCCTCTAAAGCCTCTTTGCTGCCATGGTCACTGGCCTTTTGCAGCACATCACGCTTCTTATATCAGTATAATCCCAGATAGTTATCAAGTCCCACATCGGTGATGAGAAATATCAACCTTTGGACAGATGTTCCCTCAGATTCAGTGAGGTTGGCCAAAAGGATTTGAAGTCCAGACGGTCTAGTCAAAAGCTAAGAGCTGTTTTCTTCTGGGGAAGGGGACAAGATCAGATCAGGCACTCAAAGGCCATGTTCCTCCAAAAATAGAAGAAACGCTGGCTGTGCACAGATCTGGAACACCAACACAGAAGTAACAGTGCTGAGCAGTGTTAAGGGTGGTTGTACAAAGTACTTATCATGCCCTTAGGATGAACTGTTAACCTCAAGAGACATACAGGCTGATGGTAACACAGTACAGTTAGTACAGTTTTTGCAAGCCTTCTTCCATTTGTTTACAGTTCCTCCACATTAATTCACCAGCAAATAAATATTTTAACCCATCAGAAGCATGTATAAAATTAGGAGATAATTCAGACTAAATTATTTGCAGACACATTTCTCTACCAGAAATTAATGACATTTTGTCTCTATGGAGCCAAACTGAGGAAACAACTTCACGCTAAGGTCAAAATTAGACACTTGAGTGGGGATCCGCACTCTTCTGTGACTGGACAGACACAAGTTAGCTAACTATCTGCCCCAGAGACAGAGGAAGTCTTATTTTTGAAGATGGAGTGTTGTTCCATCTCTTAACTTATTAGCAATGCACTTTCTTCAAACTCCAGTGGTAAAAGAAATTCAACATCCAGGTAGTCTGCATGCACAGAACCACCTTTTGTTTAATAAATAATTCAACCATGTATTCCTTTTTAATTTAAAAATGGTCTGACTGAACAGTCAACAGAGTGAACTAAAGTCGGCGAAATACAGTGTTGAAAAATTAAAAAGTGTATTCAAGGCCGTATTCGTTTGCTTCACTTCTCATATATGGGAGAGACAGGCTGTGCTGAAGTTCTACCTTGTTTCTTTTCTTTTAAATTATACAGTCACATGATGCTCACTTGATTTTGAAAGCTGCCTTGCCCTGGAATTATTCTGTCTCTGTTACCAGCACAGCAGGTGCTGCTCCTTTACCTTATGAACATCACCAGAAATTCAACCAAAATGTTCTCATGAGCTCCTCTGCCATGCCTGTGGGGGCCAGACTTAGCTATTGACCATCTCAGAAAACAGAAATACTGTGAAAGAATCTGGAAATATTCAGATCATCCTCTGAATGATGGTCCCATATGTTACTAAGTGTATGGTAGGGTACAGGAAACACATCTGACTGCAAAAATCTGCTATGAATAATGCAATGAAATCCATCCCAGGACTGAATTTGTAACACACTATTGTATGCATATACATACTTGGAATCAGTCAAGTGCATTTGGTACTGACTGATCCTCTTGAACACAGTCAAAAGCATACAGCACCATCTTAAGTAGGAATTCACAGGCTCAGTTTCTGTAAAACAAATTCTTAGGTGTAAGCAGCCAGGGAAAAAAGTGAATAGGCTCTTACCCTTAACCTCCTGCAACATGACTTTAAAAGAATTTTTAAATCTTAGAGCAGACAACAAAGGACAAGTAAATGCTATAGCTCCTTATTTCAGATTCCTGGAGATCTTCCCTTTCCCCAGAATTTCTAAACCAGCAGCAAGTACTTAATGCCTCACTAACAAAGCACAATCTTTTAGTCTTCACTCTGCGGAGTGTTTGACTCCCACCACTGTGAATGGCTTTACAATGTATAGCACCCTTTCTAATCAGCATCTTCTGAACCAATGACCACTCTGTAACCATCACACAGTATCTACCAACATGAAGTTACAGCTTCATGATGCTCATGTGTTATTAAATGCTGACAGAAGGACGTCTTATAGCAGAAAGGTAAGATATGCAGGACAGAAGATCTTTACAGTGAAGGAGAATAGGGGAAACCTAACCCTTACAAAGCCATGCTGACTTTGAAGGAAATGACTCAACAGTAACATGTCTTTTAAAGTGGACATACTTACTTAAAAAGCATCATCTTAGAACCACAGCATGACAAACTTGAGTTGCATTTGGAAGAGACGGAAGTTTCACACACACATTTTGAATAATTCCACAGCATTAGGAGGAAGACCAGCTTTTCACAAAATTTTCATTATTCTGAACAGTAGTAAAATTACCTGCAGTGTATAGGATGCAAACACTAACCAGACCAGATAAACACTTTGTATAGGTAGGAAACTTTCAACACCTTGCTCTGTTGTGACAAAACAGTCCATGACTTACTTTACAAAATAAATCCCCAAATCTGACAAAATCTGAAAAAAAAACCCCAAACCCAAAACATTTCAGGGTAACTATAGAGAGTGTTTAGACCCAAACTCCTGCCCTGCAAGTTGGAGAGTCTCAAGATTCTAATTCTGGCTGATCACTAGCTTATGTTGAGACACTGTGCAGTAAGTACCATCTCAGTGAATAGACTAATTTAGAATGCAGGCTACTGCATTTGTGGAGACACATGTTTCCATGCCTTTTCAGGATGGTACTAGTGGGAGCTACTCCAATATCCTGGCAAGCCAATGCAGAATTTGGTACATAACAAACTGGCTTGCAACTGGTAATATTTGAAATCTGTCTACAGTGGGAGAGGCCAACCTAACAAAGTAATGTATGGGGTTGAGAAAAGGTGAATGGCTATATAAACTGGTCAAATGAAACTGAAACAATTTCAACAATTTTACAAGTACTGGTTCTTTTCTGGCTACAGATTCTGTGATATCCCACTACAGACAGGTAGTCCAGTCACAAGGGTCACACCTGCTTGTGTCAAAGAGGAATCCTTTTGACTACTGGGCAGTAGGGCTTTCTAAAAAATGCTGAAACATTTTAATAAAGGGTGGACAACCAAAACCCATCACTGTTTAACAGTCAGTAACTCTATACCCCTGTCATACCAGCTTTTCTCATAAAACTGCAG
>NW_009942346.1:30000-57500 GCF_000696875.1 Nestor notabilis | reverse complement strand
CATGCACAGCAGCTCGGCACGGTACCTCCGCGACTCACAGATGGAAATTACTTCAACCCCACAGTGGCTGCTATTACTCTGCCCTGCTAGGCTGAAACCATTAACAACACCCGGTTTGCATCCTAATTTAAAATGTACATAGGTCTCCAGGTATAAGATAAAAGCTGCCTCTGTCCTCTCCACCGCCAGCCTGAACAATGTTCAGGCATCTCCGAGCTGAAATCTTGAAAAGAAACTACAGAAACAGGGATTCAGCCTTCCTGCCAGTGTGCATTCAGCAACTACAGAGGGAAAAAAGACTTGCACAACTTCACAGAAAACTCAGTAATCATATCAGCAAGCCGGTGAGGTCCAGCTTTGCATGGCCATCCCTGGACAGACGGTTGGATGACAGAGCACATGAGCCTGGAGAACATCATCAGAGAGAGAAAAGTCAGGGGAAAAATGTGACAAAAACCTAAGTCCTACAGTTTACAAATTCCAACCAAACATTTGTATAGTCTGGGTGGTTTAAGGGGGAAAAAGAAAATGGAGGGAAAAAAAAAAGTAGGGAACCTGAACTCCAGGGCTCTATTTCCAGTACAACCACCAAGCTGCTGTAAAACCCAGTTTACCTATTTGACAGGCTTAGTTAATTAATGTTTGTAAAGTGCTTTGAGATCCCTGGATGATAGTGCTATATAGGTATAAAGTATTATTATACTAGAAAGTAAAATGTCCCATAAAATAGATATTGCCCTAAATTCTGGTAAAAGTTAGTGCAATAACGTAAAAAGCTGGTTATGCGCCTACATTAAACCCAGATTTAAAAGCATTAGCACATCACCAATGTGCTCCTGTTTGGCATGTGTTTTATGCCCAATACCCTACTCTGGCACATTAACAATCTGTGTATTCATTTATCAGCAGTACATTTTGAATTGTATATTTATGGCACAGTGCACTTTTCATAGCTGAAAATTAATGAACATGCCTCTCTCGTAACAAACAAGCACCTGTGCTGCATAGTTAGTAATCGGAAACAGATTTATTTTTATTAGTGTATATGTGGGCAAAATTTCTATTTTTTTTTAAGCTATGGTATGCTAAAAGCTTGATTATAAGAGCATATTCTACCAAAGGATATCTTTGTTTTATGAACTTCTCCTTATAATTTCTGCCTGTAATATTTTCTTTTCAGATTTAGTGATAATGCCTTCATATAGAATGTAATCATTTGTTTGCAGAGCATACTTGTCTTGACAAATCAAGTTCCGAGCTGTTGCCGACCACTTCTATAACAAAATGAAAATCCACAAGCAATGAAGAAGACGAAATATTTAACCATTTCAGCTAAGAAGCACTTCCCAAATATCTTTTCCAATCATTCACAATTCCAATAAAAACCTGCATTACCTGCATCAGATTGAACAAACTAATTCTGTAGATGAACTCTTCATGGCATGTTACTGGTTTTCCTTTTTATTATTTACTAACAGAGTCTAGACCAGGAATCAAGGAAACCTTCAAACATGTGACACCTGCATACATGGTGAAATATGCTCCTGGCCCTTAGTTCAATCTTCATTTAACTTCCTACCTACTGTAACTCTAAGAGGTCCAGGGGTCTGTTCCAGCATCATAAACCAAGTACAGTCATTTTAGCTAAGTCCAGGCTATCTTACTCCTTTATTTCTGAGTATAAAGAAATATTTCCTGGCACTACCTTCACATATCGGTGGCCTTGCTGGTTCTTCCATGGCTGCTTCAAGGTCTGTGGCCTGAAGAGGCTTTTGGGGGTTTTAACTTGGAACTGTAAGAACAAAGACAGTCTTTCCTCACCCAATTACAACTGAACTAGACCAGTGTACCACTTAGCAGAAGATGCTTCAGCTTATGATAACATCTGTAATATTAAAGTCAAATAGAAACCTTGTCACTGATAATGGTGGCAAAAGGGGTAGATTATCATTTTTACTTCACAGAATATCTTCTTGGAAAACAATCCCAAATTACGAAGATATAAAATATTTCCAGAGGTGTTAATTTGGGAGCCTCGATTTCATTTTAGTAGACCACAACTTCAAATCCAAACTTGAATACAGACTCTTTCATTGAGCTCTTTAATCAAATTCATTTGTAAATTAAGCTACAAACAACCTGTCAAAGCCCATTAAGAAACCTAAACAAAACACTTCTGGAGTATGCATCGTATACCACCACACAGTATTGATCACTGAACCTCAGATCTACGTTGCTCTTCTCAGTGGCATTCTGCAACACCGTTGGATGCAAACACTGTTTTTCAATGGCCCACCTCAAACACAGTTTCCTCTTCACATACAAAGATGGAAATACTAATTTAGGAATATCAAAACATCTAGTCAAACCTGATTCTTCTGCATCCACGAAGCTAATTTTCATTATGTAATCCTTATGAGTTTTACACTTCCCACAACCTCAGGAATATACCCCAAATAGCAAGAAAACTGGCATTTATCTTATCAGTCGTCTCATACCATAGAAACATCTACTGCCAATTAAGAGCATATTTGTCAGCATTCCAAATATAAAGCAACCTACTAACAAACCCATTAAGAAAAAAATGTCTCTTTAAATAGCACTTAAGTTGCAAGAAAAACTTTGTTGAAGTGAAAACCATAGCTGATGCTGAAGCCTTGCAGTACTAACGTCCAGAAATAAAGAACAAGTCTAAGATTAATTGTCAAATCAGGTTTTTCTTTTGCAGGGCTGTTGGGAGTGCAGACATGTTCAAGACAATCACCAGGCATTGCTCATTCACAACCTGGGCCACCAGGCACAGAAAAACTTCAAAGTTATTATCTCATCACAACCAGCTTCTTATTTCAAATCTGTCTAAACTCAGAAATATAATACCAGCCCATTTCTCAGCATAGTACTGGAATGGGAGGGAAACAAAGTTTTCTGTTTCCAACACTGAGAACTGGATGGTGCTTTTTATGGTCCAGCCACAACCCAGCATGGTGTTTGAGCTGCATTTTTGCTTAGAGCTCAGCAAAACCAGGATTTGGGTTTGGGAAACTTACGCGCTTCAGGAGTTGTGAAGGAGTCCCTGGGTTAAACACAGTGGGGTTTTCAGAACACAGAAGCTGTGAATGGAAGTAACTTGTGGAATTTTGGACTCTTTGGGGAAACATGTACAAGACATGCTTCACTAATACCACACTATGAAAAGAGGCACAGTGTTCCTCTGTGTCAGTAACGCTATCTTCTCAGTTTGGCCTTTTAATGCTGATGTCAATAGTAGCACCACCCAATTTTAAAAGTAGAATATGTTTCAGTAATTTTTACTGCAATTCCATATTATATTTTATAGCAATAATGCTGTTACAGCCATGATGATCTAAGGATGTAAGCACAGCAGAATTTGCAAGAAGTAACAGTTGATATTAAAATCTAACTAATATTAAAACAGCTACTATAACCTGAAAAATCAGGAATGCTTTTCAGGCACAAATTGGTTTTTAGGAGCAGAGCAAGCAACAAACCTCAAGCTCAATTACTGAAATAAAACTCAAAGCACTTGTTCCCAGTCTACACTTATCTCATATTTAATAGTGTTGTTTGATTGTTTGTTTTTGGTTTTTGATTGTTTTTGTTGGGTTGGGTGTTTGGGTTCTTTTGGTTGGTTTTTGATTGTTTTTGTTGGGTTGGGTGTTTGGGTTCTTTTGGTTGGTTAGGGGTTTGGGTGTTTTGGGGTTTTTTTTGGTTGGTTAGGGTTTTTTTTTTTACTTTAAGATTTGTTTTTAGGAAAAAAAGATAATGTTAAGGAAATAAATTATTTCTTTACTTTTCACGTTATCCATTATAGCAAACATAGAAGAACTGAACTCAATGTACCTATAAAGTGATTCTGCCACAAATTGAACCATTTATTGTGGTGAAGGACAGACCTGTAAACCAGCACCAGTCTGTCCTGAATCTTACAAATGTTGTGATAAAATGCAAGTTTATTATAAAGGTCACTGTCAGGGGGTAATGACTTTTTTCTTTTAGGGAGGGAATCTAGCCATTTGTCACTGGTGATTCAACCCCTGACAATCATGTTTTAAAAGCTCCTAATCATAAGTTTCCAAAAAAATGTTTTTTTCATATTTCCTCCTTACAGTGCTGGAGGTTTCAGTTAGTATCTGAAGAAAATGGAGAATTTTATACCATTTTACTGGTATTTCTGGGGACTTCTGGACATTTGGGTGCAAAGATCTTTTTGACCAAATCCTCTAACTCGTAACTAAATAAAAATCTCTTTTATTTAAAAGAAGAGTACATTAGAATTGGTTTAGATCAGCAAAATTAAAGAGTTTATCTTTCCTTATCCAAAGGCCAAAATGAATTCTTAAAGGTTCTGAAAACTGTTCATAAGGAAAAAATGTACAAAACTGACATTATCCCCAATATGATCTTATTGTTAATTGAAGTTTTGGTAACTGATGATAAAGTGTGAACTACTTTATCTGCCACAAACTCAGAAGACACTATCTGGATGCAGTTTGAAACGAAAATTGTCAAGTATCCTGTTTAAATATTAAAAACCAGACGGGTGGGGCTGGGCTCAGTTTCACTAAGCTCAGCACACCACAAACCACTGCAACACCACCATTTATCTTCTGTGCACAAACATTTATCCACAGATCTCAATACAGGCAACAAAGGAAGCTCATCTGTATTTTAGAACAGCAGAAAACTGAGCATATACAAACAAAATTACTTGCCTGCTCTTACAGGAAAGTTTGTGGAAGAAAGCAGCTCATTTCCCTTTACTCCCAGTCCTATCCCATCCCCATGGCATCAACAACAACCTTGAAGTAGTCTACAGTAAACCTAAATATTTAAAGCCAAATGTTCAACTCATTTCAGGTCAGATGACCTGACAAACTAAAAGATAAACATCACAGGTAGAAGTTATCACACAAATCAATGCTCCTGTGTCACTCCATACATAGTTTGTTGTAAGAAATGCACGTTGCAAGACACTTGCAAAGTTACACTGAATTAAATATTTGTAATTGCAGAGTGGACTTGACACAAATGAACATCTTATTTTAAAATAAAAATTACAGTCCTTATTCATGATTTGTTGTGCAGGTACAAACTCATGGACTTCTGTATGACCTTGTTTTCTAAGCTGTCATTTGTTTGCTTTTATCAAGTACCTCTTTGTTCCCAAACACTTCTCAAAGAACATTTATTGCATCAATTCCCAGAGCTGGAAAGCTCCATCCATTGACAATGGTCTTCTGCATTATTCAATGATCCCCACAAAACATTGTTGCTGCATCACAGGACAGGAAAAGACATTTAGAACTATTTCACTAAAAGTCCTGGAAAACAGGAATCCATAATGTAAATTCAGAGAGACTCTTAAAGCGTAGCAACTCTGAGGTGGGACAAGTACAACCTGACAAAAGAGGGATGCTTTTCAGGTCCTAAATTCGGGTTGAGATGACAGAAGATGGAGAGCTTTTGAGACTACCTTCAGATAAAATTCACAAAGGGCTTCATACTTATCATATAAATTCAAACACTTTTAACTTAATAGAATGCAAAGTCTAACCGAGGTTGTAGAGCTGTGTTTACACAGGCACCCCTTCAACTGTCACAGGGACAGAAAGTGGCAGTTATTTAGAAGGACCTGAAACAACAGACAGCTTGAAAACAGAGGAAGGAAAATGGCATCAAATTGAAACTGCATGGACAATTTAGGCTTAAAGAATGTAATTACACAAACTAAATTAAGGCAAATTCTCCTTCTGAGAAAGGCAGGGCATGTTCTTCAGTCTGACAAGTGGCCAAACATGTTCCTTAGCTGGCTCAGAGACCTCCTGTAGCACCTGTGTCTCATAGCTCTGGAGCAATCTACAGGGACCTAGAATCCAGTCTGTAAATCACAACACACCTGAGCACAGTTCCCAGCACTGATGCTATAAAGGATGATATTTCTTTGATTAAGAGTCAAGATATTTATTTTAGATCCAACAGTGCAGTGAGATAAGCCTGTAACTTTAGGCAGGATGGTTAAAAGCGTCTGATTTTCAGAAGAGCTCAGTACTGGCAGCTACTGCTTTTTCAACTGACAATAAGATTCTTAGTTCCTTTGCTTTCAGCTGCTCATCTGTACAAGGAATCTAATTATACATATAAATTGTGGGAAATGTATTATAAATCTACAATTTATAAGGTTGTGCAAGCATATCACCTGTTGAGCAGCACTCTTCATTAAAATTCTTGGACCTCCCCTACCTATTTAAATAATATGATAAACCCCCTAGATTTTGCAGGGTAGCACTACCACGCTCTGAAATTGTACATCATCTAGATGCCTTAATGAATTAAATTCAGCATCACTACTACCAACGTTTTGTAGCACATACACTAATTCTATCATCTGTCAGTTGGTCACACTCAATGTGATCTCTCACGCTGACATGGGAGCATCCTCATCTATTTGCTGTACCTCCATCTCCATCTCCATTCTCAAGGGCTGCTCAGGCAGCCTGAGGGAGAACATGCTGCAGTCAGATACTCTGCAGGGCACAAATCTGCTGTCTGGTGTGAGAATTTCAAATTTGGGAAACAAGAATCATAGAATAGTTTGGGTTGGAAGGGATCTTCAAAGGTCACCTAGTCCAACCAATGAGAAGGGATATCTTCAACTAGATATGGTTGTCCAGAACCACATCCAGCCTGGCTTTGAACGTCTTTAGAGATGGAGCATCTACCGCCTCTCTGGGCAATTTGTTACAGTATTTTACCACCCTCACTGTGAAAGAAGGCTGAAGGCAGCAGAAGCTGTTCTTGTGTTTATTTTTGACAGGGGAACTAACAGGAAAGACCTGGGACCATGTTCTGCCTTCACCATTAGGAACCAATAAGCAGAAATACCCTGGAGAAGTTAAGGACTCTTTCTATCCAACCCCTCTCTACAGAAATATCCCTGCTATCATCTTTGACTGAACTGGAGCCAGCTCGACAGCCCTGTTTCTTTCTCTCCAAAAACAGTGGCTCTGGGTACTCAGAAGAACTCTCGTATATAAAGCTGAGCGCTATTAACATGTTGTTTACTTTTCAAAAACTGTGTTCTGCAGAGATTCCAAACTTGGTTTTCTCCCATCTGTAGGTCTGATGTTGCTGTTCCTATGCAAGCAAAGACTTCCATCAGAATCAGTCATACTCCCTACTTTTTAATATGATAAAAATATATATTTATACCATCACACAAAATCACAGAATATGGAAAAACACATAACTTTGAAACTGCAGTAAAACATGGACAAGATAGGACCTTAATGATATTAATCTAGCAAGTGGGTTTTTTTCAGAAGAGGTTTCACAATGAGTTTTCTTTGTCCCTTAAATAAGACTATTTTAATGCAGTAGTTTGCTGTGCTCTCAGGTTTTGTGTAAACAATGTCACAAAGCACACAATTGTTTTTCCTCATGGATTTTAGTGGAAAGCCTGAAGCAAATTTTCTTAAATTTGCTGCTTACCACTTTCCTCCAAAGGGTATGTTTCTCTTTAAAGTCAGAAAGAGAGAGAGACAGGAAGAAAAAAAAAAAAAAAGAGGGAGTTATATTACTGGTAACAAAGGTTTTAGCATCCACTAAAATGTCAGCTAAAGTTGCCAAATAAATACTTACATGCTGCTGATGACTGTTTGTTTAGGAAAAGGAGATTTAGCTGCTCACATGTTCATTAGCAGATACAGAGAAATGGATGAAAAATTCTTTTGGTGCTTAAAACTGATGCCATGGCCGCTGCTTACAAGTATTTCTAATACACAGTGGGTAAAAAGTGAATAATGACCAGATTAAGATATTTAAGGAAAGCAATGATTGAACTTTTCCTTAAAAAAATGAAGCAACCAACAAAAATGCCCTTTTTTTTTCCTGGCTACTCTATAAACTCAAAATGCTTGAAGCAGATTGCCTGTTATTTTAGTAGAATATGGTGATTTCTCAGCGTTCCTGTGCTGTTACATATTTGAGTTTTGCAATGATTCAGGCATTATTGCTCTGTAATAGGTGTGGCTGCCTTTGAAATGTAAGCTCACAGCTTCTGTAGTCAGTGAACCATTGCTGATAGGGCTGACTAGTCAGAAGCAAAACTGGCTAGTTATGAAACTACTATAGTATATCCTTTATCTCATACACATTTAAAGGATTTACCTATCTATCCCACTGCAGACCTACTCATTGAGTAGGAGCCAACAGCATATGATTGTGTTAATTAATCTGCTATTGTGAGTAAAGGAACAGCTGCAGTGGTCTCGTGGATACGTTGTCAAAGGAAAACAATGTAATGTTAAGCTTCTGACTGCATATTCTGTTACAAAGGAGGTTTACGAGAAGTTAAATTCATAAATCACAGATCATTTTTATAATAATAATAAATATCATCTGACCTTTAAAGGAAAGGCTTTAGCATTCTTAATTTCAGTTTGAAATATGTTCTGAAATACGATACTTAAGCTTTAACCCAATTCTTTGTTTTGAAAACAAACATTCCCCAGAAATGATAGGAAATGGTAGTAGCTATAGAAATGACCTCTGACTGTACTAGATACATGCCATTGTAGTTTTAACAAAGATCAGAGCCCAAAATATCAAGTTAAAAGAAAAAATTGTTGGCTTCCATCCAACACCTCTTCTAATAAAAACACAATTTCCAATATTATACAGAAATGCAGAATGAAAGGAACATTCATTACAGGAAAAACACTTACTATTTACATAGGATTTTATCTTTTCTTATATGGAAAAGGGTACAAAAAAGACTTTTTCCTAACTAAAATAACATAATCACTGTTATGATTCAAATCTACCCCCTACCAAATCCTTTTGGGCAGTATATACATCTATTCTTTCATAAACACCCAAGTGGTATCTGACCCAAAAGAGAGAATAAATAGAAATTTTTTATGGTTAGCACCAGGAACATATCCATAGAAAATTATATTAGAAATGAAAGTCAAAAAAGTTTCACAATTCAAAGAAGCCTTGATTCAATAGTAACCTTTTGCTATGGCCGGCATGATTTTATGAAAAGACCCCGAGACCCTCTTAATTCAGAAGTGAATTGCTTCCACTTCCCAGAGGAGAGCCACGAGGATAAGGGGGCTGGAGCACCTCCCTGATGAAGACAGGCTGCGAAAGCTGGGGCTGTTCAGCCTGGAGAAGAGAAGGCTGCGTGGAGACCTCATAGCAGCCTTCCAGTATCTGAAGGGGGCCTATAAGGGTGCTGGGGAGGGACTCTTCATTAGGGACTGTAGTGGTAGGACAAGGGGTGATGGCTTCAAACTTAAACAGGGAAAGTTTAGATTAGATATAAGGAAGAAGTTCTTTCCCGTGAGGGTGCTGAGGCACTGGAATGGGTTGCCCAAGGAAGTTGTGAATGCTTCATCCCTGGCGGTGTTCAAGGCCAGGCTGGACAGAGTCTTGGGTGACATGGTCTAGTGTGAGGTGTCTCTGCTCATGGCAGGGGGGTTGGAACTAGATGATCTTAAGGTCCTTTCCAACCCAAACCATTCTATGATTCTTCAAATAAACAGAGGAACAGGAACATCTAATATAACCATTATTTTAAATAATAGGGATCACATTCTCAGTAGGTACAATCAGCAAATCTCCACTGGTATTCATAGTCTTATGCTACTTTACACCAGCACAAGAGCTGGTCCAAGTAGTACTATCTGTCAAGCAGACAGGTCACATCATTACAGAATTCTTGCTTTGTTTTGTTTATTTCATTTGACAGTAGTTGTTGGCTTTATTGGCATATACGCTTCTGACTAGATAAGCTGCTATTTTATTTCTCTTAAATCATTTGAATCTTTAGTTCTTTTCTCCTTATTTAAAAAAAAAACCAAAACTATTAAAATTTGTGCAACCAAGGACCCAGTCCAGAGCTCTAGTACACTGGAATGACTGATGATTCCAGAGGTCCTATGCCAATTTAAATTTCCTGGCACCAAAAGAGATGTTTCACTTCAACTGGAGTGGAACATGTAAGAAAGCCTGAATTAGCTTTATTAATAATTTTAAGTGTGATTTAAAACAAAGAAAAAGAAAGGAGCATAATTTTAGATATGAATCACCAGTGCACAACTTGATAACCCAGCAGTAACTGTGTGGCACCAATGAACAGATTTCAGCCCAACACCAGGCTCCAAGGAAAGCGATTAATGCCAGAAATTAGGACCCCAATGCTTTAAATCTACATAACAGATATCTTCCAAATTAAAGGGTTAATCACAATGGGAATCATTTTATGGCTTACAAAATGCAATATGAGCTACGGATACCCAAATAAATAAATAAATAAATAAATCTAATATCAGTGGATAGTTTGTATGTTTAGACGATGTTTTTCTTCAAAGTAAATTTTGGTATCCCCCCGAAATTATATACCAGCTCTTGAAAACTGCCATCTGTATTTGGGCTCATACACACTATTATTTAACTGATTTGACTATGCTTTATTAAAATACCAGCGTGTATCTAGTTCCTGAAATATGCACACAGTATTCACCTCAACTGTGTAGAATTGCCAATTCGTTGCATAAGGTCATTAAAACAACACTTTGTAACTTTAATCAGGCTCTGTGAATTCATGAGCATCATTAGTCACTGGGTTGATGACTACACTGAGGTTGATTGGGTTGGGCCTTCATTACTACTTAGTATTATGTTTCTTTTTCCAAGACGAAATTCTCAAATAGAACAATTTCTCGGACTTTTTAAAGCCTGATTAAAACAGTGCTATGGGCTGAGACGTAGTTTGATGTTACCCACTATTTTCATTTGACAAAATATGCCATAATTTTGGAGAAAATCAGATATATATTTAAATAGGAAATTGCAGCTTTGATTACAGTATGGTTCCTTTCAGGCTATGAAAAGAAGAATGCATGGAGAGAAGCAAGTTCCTTAAGTTTCCATAATAGAAATCTAAAAAGTTCTCAGAAAATAATGAAATTAAAAGGTACGTTGGAATAAGTATTAAATTACATCATGCTCATGAGTGGAAGGCCACCCATCAGCCTCAGCATCAGATACAATAAAGGTTTTTACTGGTGTTCTCTTTCCTCAGAGACCAAATGAATCTATTCTGCCAATTAACAACTGATTTTTATCTCTGTGATCCAGTTTCTCCTGGGTGTTAGCACAAGTTGGCCAAATCGATGCATGTTCCTCTGCAACCAGACAGCCAGCTGGCAGCGATCCTATGCAAGGTGAAAGAGTATTTTGTGATCCCTTGGCTGGCTAGAAGAGCAAATGATCTGGAAGTGACATTAGGGAATAGCATTTCAACTGCCCGTTTGGTTATTATGAATGTTAAAGGCCTCTCCAAAACACAGAATATCCTAGACAGAAATAAACTTATCACTAACAACTACAAAAAGATTTTTACACTTTAATGAATGGAAACTTGAAGAGTGTTCTAGCTGTTTGGGAGATTGCTTATGGTTATACATCAGTCAACATACAAATTAAAACAGTTCTAGGATATTCCATCAAATTGTCTGAATTCAACAACTAGTACTGCTTTAGTCATCATAGCTTAGCAGCCACTACTTATTATAGCTGCCTGGTTAAAAACTCACACTAATTTCTATTGTAACTGCATCTATTTCAGTGTACTGGACATTTGCCATTGTGTGACAGAAAAAAAATGGTCTCAGCCAGTCCAAGAAGAATAATGCAAATACAGAGTTATCAACCTACTTGATAGCTGATACAATAATACTTTTACTTTGGACCTACTCATGATGAATACTGGCTGCGGAAAGATCTGCAATTTTCTAAAAAAAGAACTACAGAATCCAACTACAGAAACTCAATATAGCCTAGCATATTAAATCACTAGACTGAAACTCAAGAGATGCTCCACTGACTCTTCCACTGGAATACTGAAAGACCTTAGGCAAATTCTTTTCCCTTTCTTGCCTCAGTTTTGCAACATATAGAATGGAATTAGCAATATTTTACCTCTTCTCAATTTGTTTGAGATTTATCAACAAAAAAGTAGTGTGTAAAAGCTAGCTGTTCATGTATTAGACATGAAAGAAGCCGAACAAATAATGGTGGTTAATTTTTTTTTTTACTTTAAGAATAGTTGAAACCACGTGTTAATATAAACAGATCTCTCCATTCTGGAATAAAACACAGATCTCTCTAGAAAACATCAAAAGAGAAGGCAAAAATAGATTCCATAAAAAACAAAGGAGTGTATAGAACCCTGTTGTAAACAGTGGACATCATCTACAGAGAAGTATGCATGCAGAGAAATCTTTAAAGCTTATGAATCCATAATACCCCAGAGAGTCATCAGACTTTCCCCAGACATCGTCTTCTAAAAGCAGAGACAGCAAAGTACTGCTAACAAACTCAATGGCTTTCAATCCAGAAACTCTCTTCCATACTAAAATAAATAAATAAGCAAAACAAAAAAGTTGGAGATAAAAGTACCCAACCCCCACCCCAAATGAAGATGATAGATAGGGACTACCAGCAGTAGGACACAATAACCTACCTGCAACCCACTGGTGCTCTATGTCCTAGCCCTAGAACACCCTCAGATCCCAAGTGAATCAGGAATTTTTCAACTGTGGGTTGAGGATATTGGAAAATTTTACATCACTGAAAATTAAGTTTCTCACTGGAAACTCACTTGGAGCTGCCAGCAAAGCTTTCCTTGGATCCTGTAGGGTTCTGGAAAGCACGCCTGAGGAGGACTAAGCATTCCAGATAAAACATCTTATCAGGACATTAGGAAGTTTTGTTGTCACTATGAAGAGTCAACTGGAAACAGTTACTGGACAGATTTCTTCAGTCATTGGAAGGCACTGGGTGATTGCTGAGTATCACACACTACTATAAGTAAATAGTGAAAGAAATAAAATTTCCTAAGGGAAAGTTAAAAACCTTCCAAGATTTGAAACTGAAAACATGGAAGACAGGAGAAGCATAAACAGTGCTTCCTTGTGAGACTGAAAGAAATGAGTGACAGCAAGACAGGCGGCAGGCAGAATGCAGTTTCATTTCTGACAATACGAGATTAACAATCCTTAATGTTTTTAACAGTTTTCAGTTAATTCTGGCAATGGAAGTCATCAATGAAACTGTATTAAATGTGAAGTGTGTGATCAAAGACTCTCAGCATCTCAGAAATAAGCAAATTGGGAGGTTAATGCTGACCAAAGCTTAAACTTTGTAAACTCTGACAACCTCTGTTAACCAGGTAAACTATGTGAACCCTGATTAAGGACTTCTGAGACAAAGTCAATATAGATAAAAGTTTGAGTTATTCAATATCTGAGAGCCAAAAGAAAAGGAAGGTTGCGAAGATTTGTTTGAAAGTTAAAACATATAGAGGAATACTTTTTTAATCTAATTGTTTAGGCCAGTAGTTTGAGATTCCTATTGGCATTGATGTCCAAAAGACCTTAAAGAAGAGCTTCAAGGCAACACAAATTCATTAAAAAACCTTGTCATTAGGTTCTAGAGCAAGAGAAACAGAAGCTGTTGGCTTGTCTGCCTTCTTACTTCCTTGAGACAATTCTACTAGCAGATTTTACAACTAAGTGCTAATGCAGATTTCTGCTAGACATCATCTATTTCTCACAGGAGTAACAGTGCAGGGGACTTCAGCGACAGCAGTCTCTTCTGCTTTACACTAGCAAATTGCTATAAAGCCATCATAACCTTCAATATCCTTAAATGTAAATACATTCTAGTGAAGAATGAGAGAGGTGGTATGTCAGATTTGAGCCTTGAAGGGTGGAGCTTCTTAGACTGTGATTTTGGGCAGATAGGAGTGAAGCAACCATTATGCACATAGATGTCTCCTGAAAATTTAATGTACTGTAAGACAAATGGGACACACCAGATCAATGATTTGGTGGCTTTTCATCCAACTGGAGATGACTATGCTGCACTGTTATTGTGGTTTTCTGTTTTCTTTTGTAGCATAAGTTTAAAGTTAGTAAACACAACAAAACACATAAACACAGTGCCTCAATCATATCCATTTACAGAGAAGATACATTCAGGAGACTGCTGCTCACCATTCCAGACAGCATAACAAAACCCAGAAATGTCAGAAATACTGGGTATCAGCTCCAACAACGCAGTGATGTTGGGTTGGAGTTCCTCAGATAAGATTTCCACTTTTATATGATGCAGCCAATTTCATATGAAAAAACCTGAATGATATTACTGAGCTATGCTTACAATACTCAGCCTTGGTTAAGTTACATAATTTAATTTCAGACTCACTCACTCACCTCATTGCTTTCGAGTCTTTTCACCATTGCATTATTAAATCCTGTAATAATACCATTTTATTTAAGGCATTCACATAATTGCATGGTAGTCATTTGCAACAGAACACTCATCCCCTAAAGCTGTTATTCCTGGGAAAATAACAAATAGGGGGAAAAAAGCTTTCTTGGTTTTCCATCTCTTTATTCCCTTGCTTACTCACTAAGAAGGAAGAAATAACCACATCAAAACTAACAAAGCTGTCATCTTGGGTTAGATGACAGAAAGGCAGATTCTGCTATGGGGGCATGCACAAATCTAGAACCTGCAGATATGCAACCATACTCTTGAGAGGAGCAGTCAAAAGATGATGCTGAAATGAAGTATGGCTTTTTCCATTTCATCTATACTGCTACAGAATGGTCCTTCTGTGTTGTATTGTCTTGTCCCCTGCAAAAATGCTCCCAGCTGCACAGTAATTTCCCTAGAAAATGTATATTTTTCTAAAATTTTAATCTATTTCTAAGGCAAAATAATTCATAGTGAACATTTGAAGAAAAAGATCTAAAAAGATTTTTAAGTGAATACATTACAGAAATGTTATTTTTACATTAATATTCTTTTAAAATATACGTATGTGAAGGAAGGAATATTTCTGCTCTTAATTTTATTTGGTACCACAATAAAGTACAAGCATCAGAGAGTGGTAATGGCAAGAGTCGTTTTAACTGCACACTATAATATGCTGCAAGTGACTTACATTGGAATCATTACGCAAAGTCTATTATATTTGTCAAAGCCTTTTAAGTAACAGCAATAGAAACAGTGAAAAACATAGCAGCATGGGCCATCAGATGAAGAAAGAATCATATTCTATGGAAAAATATTGCACAACTTTTTTTGAATCCTCTCACGATAGCTTTAATTACAGTGCTTCTATAAGGAAACAAACAACAATTGTACTGGTTATATGGGTCAAGACTTATTTTTTAAGCGATAACACCTCACCATATGAAATTACACATTTGTAAGATGGTGCAGAACCACTTAAGCAGCTATTCTTAGAAAACAAGATTCTTATCTGATCAAACATTTCTTGGTACTTTATGAAGTACAAGTCAAAGGACATTAAGAATCACAGAACAGAAACTGTTTAAAATACGGGAGACCTAACCACTCATCTGGATTATACTATCCAGAATCATTAACCAAATGGAAAAAGCATGTCTATTTTTTAAGTAACATTAGTATACAGTGATTTTTTATGGCATCAACCAGAAAAACTATTCTGTCTTACCAATCACAATACTATTATGCCAATTTAATAACTCTACAAAACAGTACCCCAACACAGTGTCATCAGAAACACTTATCCAATGACATCCTTGTCTCTGAGCTGGAGAGACACAAATTTGATGATTGGACCAGCTGGCGGATACAGAATTGGCTGGATGGCCGCATGCAGAGAGTTGCAGTCAACAGCTCAATGTCCAAATAGAGATAGGTAAAAGTGGTGTCCCTCAGGGTTCGGTATTGGGACTGATCCTGTTCAACATCTTTGTCAGCAACATGGACAGTGGGATTGAGTGCTCCCTCAGACAGTTACTGCCGATGACACCAAGCTGTGTGGTTCAGTTAATACGCTGGAGGGAAGGGATGGAGTGACCTGGACACACTTGAGAGGTGGCCGATGCCAACCTTAAGAAGTTCAACCATGCCAAGTGCAAGGTCCTACACCTGGATTGGGACAATCCCAGGAACAGCTACAGGTTGGGCGGAGAAGAGATTCAGAGCAACCCTGCAAAGAAGGACCTGGGAGTGTTGGTCGGTGAGAAACTGAACATGAGCTGGCTTCAGTGTGCGCTCACAGCACCAGCCTTATCCTGGGCTGCATCAAAAGTGTGACCAGCAGATCAAAGGAGGTGATCCTGCCCCTCTGCTCTTGTGAGACCTCACTTGGAGTACTGCGTACAGTTCTGTGTCCTCAGCATAAGGACATGGAGCTGTTGGAGCAAGTCCAGAGGAGGCCACGAAGATGATCAGGGTGATGGAGCACCTCCCTTATGAAGACAGGCTGAGAAAGTTGGGGCTGTTCAGCCTGGAGAAGAGAAGACTGCGTGGAGACCTCATAGCAGCCTTCCAGTATCTGAAGGGGGCCCTGTAAGGATGCTGGAGAGGGGCTCTTCATTAGGGTAATGTGTTTAAACTGAAACAGGGGAAGTTCAGGCTAGGTATAAGGAAGAAGTTCTTTACTGTGAGGGTGGTGAGGCACTGGAACAAAGAAGTGGTAAATGCTCCATGCCTGGCAGTGTTCAAGGCCAGGGTGGACAGAGCCTTGGGTGACTTGGTCTAGTGTGAGGCATCCCTGCTCATGGCAGGAGGGTTGGAACTAGATGATCTTAAGGACCTTTCCAACCCTAACCATTCTATGATTCTATGATCAGAACTTGTGCAAAAATGCCTTAAATAGAAGTATCTTAATATCTCTAGCTTACCAGCGTTTAGGGTAACCAAACACACAGAACATAAATAGTACTCTGATCAATTCATCAGAAAATCAGGGATAAGAGAGCTCTTTGAGATCTGTGTATTAAAGACACTTAGAACTGGGTATTATTCTTTCTGGAATGTCTTTTTAAGTATATTACAAGGAGAACAAAGTTAATCATATTCTTAAATCCTTTGGAAATATAATAGGTTTCAGAGAAAAAAAGCATTCTCATAATATTGTGATAAGCAACATGAATAGGATTACAATCCCCCATAGTTTAAACTTTTTTAAGTCAAGCCCCTAACCCTAGATACAGAGATGTGCGCTTACCATCTACGTTTCATTATAACCTCGTCTCCAAAACAGCACATTTGCAGCCAGTGTGTCCATAACCAAAGAAGTTCCAGTCAGATTCACATATGAAATGGCAGAAAAAGTTTAAAAAGCGGACACACTCAACTTTCAAAGTCAAGGTCCCCAAATCTTATTTTCCACTGCAATTTCTCACAATACCTCCACACATATTAGTCCCTCATTTCTCCTCTGATATTCACCTGGACTCAAAAAAGACAGGATTTTTAAGACAAAAATCTTTTTCCCATACTTAACTCTATGTTTCTTGTTCAATTAAAAAAGAACAACCGAATAAAACAATTTGTTAATGAAAAACTACTGTCTATACACACTACAAACATCAACAGCTACTACAGACATCAAGTACATTTCATGGCCCAGTTGTTTGAGCCAGAATACTAATTTATATAATACACCATGTAAGCAAACTGAAAGTTCATTGTAGAAATCTGAAATGGCATCTCAACATTTCTTAATTTACCTTTTAGGACCCAAAGCAGCGACTGAGGTCAGCACTGCATGCTCACACCATGTTTTGAATATGGCAGGCTCCAGTCAAGGAAACCTCACTGAGGCAGAATTAAGTATTTATATACTTAATATAAAATAACATGAATTAAATACATCTAATCTTCTTTTCCCTTATATCTGGTACTCCTGAAAAGCTACGTCAAAATTTGCCTTCAAGATGCTGACCAATAATGTACGTTTTACCTTGTTGTGGCAAATAAAACTTTGTGCCATATGGCTGATGAGAGATATTCTCTCTCTTTTTCTTCTTCTCTAAACAGCTGGGTGAGTAACAACAAGGAAAAGACAGTCAGCAGCTGCACACTGTTATCATTACTTTGATACTGCTTGAAGGAATCTAAGCCTTCCACAGGTATGCACCTGAGATTAGAGGCAAAGAATTTTCCTCCCTAAATAGGAGAGGAAACAGCTATGGGAGTTATAATTATGTTTTACAGGTGTCATCAGAACAATGCTTCCAAATTTTACCCAGAACAAACATACTCTTTTTCTATTTTGTGATCGAATTTTTCAAAGGCCTTCAGGGAAAAGATATTACTGTACAAAGGCAACAACAGTGAGTAAATAAGTATAAAGGCAAACACTTCTACTGCAGACTTCCCAACTTTATCTATTTCACCCATGAAACTTTAGTAGTTATCCAATAGGATCTGCAAACAAAGCATTAACCGTTCAAGCTCTGTGTTTGATTACTGTGTACTAGGGATCCCCAGGCTGGAATTCCGCTTCACCACCATGGCTGGCAGAGCCTTTGTTGGTAATCTGAGGAGAATTAATGAGCCACATGGTTCTGATTCCTTGTAAGTCAAAAAGTATTTGGAAGAGCTAATAGCTATAGGAACCTCACCTAATATTACCTTCTGTGTAACGTGCTTTAGTGGCCAAAGGAATGCCTGATCTGGAAGGGTGTCAGCTGCAGCTGGGGCTAAGTGGGAGGAGGGAACTGGAAGCAACAGGTAGAACATGCTGCATAAGGGAGGAAGACTATGGACACCCCTCTGTGCCACACAGCACTTGCACTTGCCTCACCTTCCACCGTCCTGTCTGAAGGGGAATGTAGGATTCTAAGGAGTGGATTCTAAGTCTTTATTGCTGCTTTATTATAAGTAAAAAAAGAAAACAACCAACAGAAGCTACTGTGGTCATTATGAGACAACTGTAGCCATGGTAGCTCCTCTCCCTGTGAGGTAAGTGACCCCACAAACACACTTTTTTCAGTTTTCTCCTACAGAGTTTGGAAATTATAATGAGAATTTTCTCAGCTGCTTTGGGTGTCTGTGTGCTTCTTCCTTCTACATTAAACAAGTGCATGGGAGGCATATTTCACAGAACAGTGCAATTAAAGAGAACAATACAATATCTTAGAAAAGTTATATTTCAGTTTGCATGGACAAACGTTCACAAAGACTACAAAACTATTCTCATCCAATCATCATACTAAAACTCACCACTAAACCCATGCACCTAATCACAAGAATAAGAATTTTGAAAGTTCATAATAAATGATTTGTGACACAGCACAAATTGAAGGAACACTTGTACAAATTTCACAAACAACGCTATTGTAAGCTTTTCTCATATAACTCATAAACATGAAAAAAAAAATCTATTGAGTATATGAGGTTTCCAACTAATCAGGGAACAGCAATTACAATGCAGTGCTAATTGTGGTCTTTGTGAAATCAAAGGTCTTTTTCTATACACACATAAATTTTGGAGATAGAAACCACCTTTCATTGTTGGAAAGCACCTAGAATTGTCTGGACAATACTCTACAAGCAGCTGTGTTATTTTTGTTTAAGTTTAAATTATTATACATGGCTATCATTGCTAGGTAGGACTTGGCTTCCAGCATTATAACAGCGACAGCAGAAGTCTGGGCTGGACTGAGAAAACAAGCAAAGAATTCAGAGGTGAAAATTACTTCTGTGGGGGTGGTTTGTATTTGCTAATGCCTTTTAAAAATTATTTTGGATATTTGCTTGAGCAAAGTATTGCCAGGCTCTGACTCCAGGCATCCTCGCACTTGTACTCTTGTTGCTTTCAAGTTCAGTGTCACCAAGATACTTTCAGGCAACAGATCATCTAATAAAGAACAATATTGATGCCAGTGTGTAATGACTTCTTGAGAAAAAGAGTGATGTTATTCAGCAATACAAAGAGACAATCTCACTTTCTTCTCAGATAAACAACTTGGTAATGAAAGATTGTTTACAGGTAAAGAACAACCAAAGGGAATTTAAAGGGGTGCAGCAACTAGGGTGTTAAAAACCCCCAGACACCCACGTTTTAAATATTAATAACAGTCAGAACCACTGATTCTGTTTCTATTGACAGGAAATTAAAAAACAAACATGAAAATTCAGATAAGAATTTAAAAAAAAATAAATTATCTAGTGACAGACACTGAAGAAAGGAGTATCTCTGAAAAAAAACATTTACAGAAGAGCAGTAAAAATTATCACTATACTCATGTTTGGCTTCAAATCGCTGTACTAAACCCACACCTGATGCAAGTGATTAAAACATAGTACATAAGCACAGGTATATCACAATTTGGCTTCATGAATCATGCAGGATTAGAAGTTTCAAACTGAGAATGCTACATTAGCACACCTTAACACTTAACGCAGTGCACAGCAGTCAGAAACTGCCAGGAAGGCTTGAAGTGTACCTGTGTTATACTTCTTCCTATACATTAAGTCCACCACATTGATGAACTGTGGGAAATATCTGTACTGCAAATGCAAATCAGGCCCAAATCCCTGAAAATCTGTGTATTTTTTAATTCACTAGTGCCACCAGCACTCTGCATGTGGTGAAAAGATGGTCATTACAGAAAGATGCCATGAGCCATTTTTAAATAGAATCCATTTACGTTTACCAAAATCTTATTGCCAGTCTTGGTTTTATTTTCTTAATAGTGCTAAAGAGTCACTTGGGAAAGCCTGTTACATACAAACAGTGCACACACAAGATTAATTCTTCAGCAGCTTCAGACAGAAGTGTAAAATTCAAGTTGGAGTCCAAAGGCAAGGAGGCAGAGCTCTAGTAAATCTGATGCAAAGACTAATCTGTCTTTTGTTGATATAGTCTGTGGAATATTTGAAAGGGAAGCAAATATGCCGGCAAACACTGCATGTTACTTGTCCTAAGGGAAGTTCTGAGTTTTTGTTCACCCACCCAGACACAGATAATCAAAAGGAAGACCTTATAAGCCAAGTACTTCAGGGTAGGTCATCTATTTCTACATCTCTCTCCCTGCATTTAGGCTGCATTCAGTTTATCAGCACAATGTACTATAAAAGGCAAAAGTCTAAGAAAACAGTAGATGCAATATTTATGTCAGCAAAACCTATTTCTAACCATGTGCACACCCTGTTTCAGAATGCAACAGAGTAGGTGGACAGCTTTTCTGAAGCGTGGTGGCTCTTTCCTCGTGCACAGTCTTGCACGTTTTTAAAAGAAGTGACATTGCTGTTGGCACTGGCACAGGCAGACAGACCTGGTTAGCTCAGTGTTAACTGCCCACTGAGTCTGATCATTGGTGTGAGATACAGGGTCACAATGACAAAATACCAATCATGAACCGGGAAGACGCCTAGTTCACACCCTTGCCCTTCTAATTTATACCCCAGTAGATTATATTAACTGGTATTAGAACAGAGAATTACTCTATTCTTATTTCCATTACTGTATCCTTAACTATTACAAAAATAAAATAAAATATTAACTATAAAACCAGATAGCAAAATAAAATGTATAAAAGAAACACCTACATAATAACTATTACATGCTCATCAGCTCACTCATCCTTCCACTTTATAAATGTCAATTGATGTTCATATTATCCCTTAGAGAAAAGAGTCCACCTGTCTGTCCCACAATTTTTTCATGCAGAAGTCAGATCAGAAGGATACTCACTGGTGGTATTTTGAAAGTAAAAAACATTATGCCTTCAAGGTTTTTAGTGCAGTTACAACCTATTATTTTCTTTAATCCTCAATCTTCAGTACGGTTCCACATGTGCTGCTAAGAACAAGCTTTATGCATTTGATTAAACATAGTTAAAGATACAACTAAAGAAGCTGTTTTCTGTACAGAATATAAGGAAATGACATAAAACAGTCAGCTTAAATGTGTTTTGGTTGCGGGTTTTTTTTTCCATTTTCATGCAAGAATTTACAGAACTATTTTAAATTGATCTGATGACTTTCACATTTTGTCTATCATACTACCTACTCCTCAGTGACTCTTTAGAAAATTACTGAATTGAACCCAGTGTCTGATATGATCACTATTAGAGTCTAGCTTTTTTTTTTTTTTTAAACCTGACCTTTTATATATTTATTCTCAATACAGTAATCTTAATTTTCTTTTTGGTTTGTCTCCTATGGACGTTTCTGAGAACGCAGCAACAATGAAAACAGACAGTTTTGAAACACTGCCTTCTATGCTTGCCAAAATTTACTTTACAATTTAAGAAAGCCCTCTGCTACTTAACGTCTGTTATTTTCTTTGGCCAAGGAATCTTTTGAAATTCTGACTAGAGCTGTGAAAGCCCAGATGATGAACAAGCACAGTAGTTCAGTGTGTTGAGGATTTAACTTCAAAAAACTTACGATGTTTTCTAGGCTCACTAGCCTCATCAAGCCAAATTCAAGTCAGCAGTGCATTTGAAATACATGTCAGGAAGTTAAAAATACAAAAAATGTTTAATCAGTCAGAATTCTTTCAACAGAGGGGGTAGGAGCTTAATGCCAGTCAAGGGAAGAAAATAACTAAAAGCCCAGTAAGATGGCATCACTGGATGAGGACACCCTCACTGGCCTGTTAACTGTGGTACCTGACTGTACAGCTGCACATCCTTCTTTTGCTGTAAAAAATGAAACTCTGCTATACTCAGCTCTGCTCAAGTTTGGTTGATAAAAGTTCATTTCATACATTTTTCGGGAGAAATAAAATAAAAACAGTGCCCTACACAGTCAGATTCTCCATTGCCTTGCAGAATCATTTATATTTTTGCAAAACACATGTAAACTAGCACAAAGTGCTACTTTCTAATGGGTCTTTATTTCCCACTCACTGTGCAGAGGTGTAAATGATGACACACTGTGCATGGGAGTAGTGAATCAGCCCCACATTGTCTGAAGATATATTACCATGGGCTCCTATGAAAGGAAAAGCAAGGACACTAAAGCCACTGAGGAAAAGAACAATAATGTTTTTCATTGATAATGCTATACATGTTCTTAGTAATGAGTCTCTCTCTCAACTCACTCTAAGTAAAGCAATTGGCATGTTCTTTAGATAGAGCAACAGTACAAATACAGCTGTGTATATCTGACACACAAGCATTTGATTTTGGACTTGCTGAATGTTCAGATAGTTGATGAGATCACTTCAGTGCTGCTGCACATAAAAAAAACAAGGTATCTGCAGCATGCCTAATCCTGATATTAATCACTTTCTTCAACAGACTGAGAACCTGCACCAGGGTCACTACTATGCATCTTTTCTTGCCCTAAGATATGTTTGCAAAAAATCACTATTCACCACAGGGCTGCTGGGAGGAGAATGCCTGGGAATTGATAGGCATCAATTGTACCCACAGCTGTGAGTTTTTCAGTTCTGGCTTCCACAAACGGAGTTCCAGGTCTTTTCATAGTTCTTTCAGTGCAAAAGGAATGGAGTCTATTCCTTGGTGTTACTTCAGCAGTCTCACTGGCTTCAGTTTCTCTCCCCAAGTACTGAACTTGTGGTCCATAAGATGGCTGAGTGTAGAGCGGGAAAAGTAGCACAATCCCACCATCAGGCACTCTCTTCAATATAGACAGACGCTGTGTTGAGCTTCAACATGTAAGGTACTGTCGTCTGTGATGTTTTGGTAGATGAGTAAGAAACATGGATTCATCAGCAAACGACCAAAAAACCAGTAATATCAAGTGTTCTGTATTTATCTTCTGTTAATGCTTGCCCTTTTCAGTAATGTCCACTTTCAGCCCTTACGCCTCTTACAAAAGAAGTTCGTTATAATTATACTATAGTGGTCACCATCACGAAGTCAACATTTACACAGTTACTAGATAGTAGCATCTGAGCAACCACAGTATTTTTTCTACACAAAATAGGAAATAACTGTGGTGACCCTGATACCATTGTGTGGTAAATGTGGTTGCATGTTGACTTAATGTTCTTCACAGGACTGGCATCATAATTATTTTCAGAAAACAAATAAAATTATAGAATAATAGAACACTTGATAGACAAACTCCTCCCCTTCAAGACCTCACTGCCTACGTTTTTAGTGGCAGAATAACATGGAAAATACTAATCTTAATATATATTTACTCGATCAAGGATGTGCACGCAGGCATATAAAATCACACATCTATGTCCATAAGATTAAAATAAAAGCACTAGACTATAAAAAAGAGCAGTAACTGTCAACTCCCACTTCTGTAATTTTTCCTATTTATATACATGGCAATCTTATATATCCAACTATTTCCAGTTAATAATCAAAATCAAAGATGTTCTTTTCTTTCCTTGAATTCTCTCCAAATGATGAAAAATGGCTGTTTGCTTTTCTTTTGTTCACAGAAACCTTTGAATCCCCTTTTGGTCTCAGTCAGAGCATAGCTGGTATTCCATAAATCTACCAGGAAAGTGTGAAGTACTTAAGAAGGATGCTTAAGACATTTCAGAAAGTCTTTTCAGATTTGCTTCCATCCCTCTCTGAATAGCTTTGTTAGATCATTAAAAGGGAAAATTATGCAGTCTTTGATAAATAGACTACTCCCCTACCTCAGTGTTAGATAAGATGTGAGCAGATCAGTTTTCAATTTCATTAGCCTATGATATATGTGCTAAGGCATTCCTAAAAACCTAATGAAGAGGGCACCTCAAAAGAGACACATGAGGAAAACACAGCTAGAACACAAGATAGAAATGAGCAGGAATCACAGCTGACAGAAGGACAATGATATCAATCCCACTTACAGCCTTCCTTACAAAGCACATCTGAAAAATAAGTAGACATAACTCTACTGTACATTTGGTAAATTTTCTAACTAGGGAGATCCCTAACCTTAACACTGCAGAATCTCTGTTGCTTTAGGAGGGCAGAAGTGAGCTCAAACCCATAGGCATGACCCAGAGGTCTCATCCTTACTTCTGCCTCCTTCTCGTTAGTTTAGTATTTAAACAAGGCCCAAAGCATGGCTACTTCACCATGCCCTCTCAAAGTCTCTGTTCATGCTAGATGGCAATGAAGTTTAGGGAACAAAAAATCTGTGAAGAAGTGGAAAACAGTCTAGAAATACTAAGTGTGGTTTACAGCAGAAGACAGAGGAGCATCATTTAGGGATGAATACTGCCATCATGGAAGGGAGGAAGGGTGCAGGAAGGAAAATCCTTCAGAGGCCATGCTGGCACTGTGGGACAGCTGTGCTCACCACAGCTGGGGTGTGGTAAGACCCCACCACAGCTTGTTTCCATTCGGCAAGAATGACATGCCTTCCATCTGACTTTCCCTGGGTGCAGGATGCAGGTGGGGAGGCTCTGGTACCTGTCCCTGGAGGGTCTGGGACTCTGCCAGAGCCCACCCTAGGAATTTCCAATGCTGGCTGCATGCCTCAGGTGGACCTGCAGTGTCTGAGGTCTTCTGGTTCTTCAGGGACTTAGGCTGTCCATGATTGAGCTCCTAGGAATGTCATGCTCCGCGTGACCATGGTGCATAAACAGAAAATACCAGGCTGGTATTTCAGCCTATTCTTGGACCTCTGCCTAATGTTTCCTTCCCCCTCTTCTTCCCCCTCACTTTTGATAATACTCACTTATATGCTAGCCTGGGAAACTGCAGCCAAGCTTCTGGATTTTATTTTGATCCCAAAGTAACTCTCTAATAACTGCTGAGACTATCTAAACTGCAGCTAGCCTAGGTAGTAAGATCTTTGATAGTACAAGTAGGGAACCTTCATCTTCAAATAAGAAAGAAGAGCATTAAGTTGGTGCAGTCAAATAGATAAAGCCATGACTAGAGAAGATGACACAAACCCTGGCTGGGTTTGCCAGGGACAAGAGTGAAGTTCCCGCAGTTGGAACCAGTGTTAGTCAAAGACTTCTTAAACTCCCCTTGAGCATCACAAGCTGAGGCAGGTACAGACTGATTGTCAGCAATGGCCATGACACAGGTACTGAAAAAAACCCTCAGATGCAGCTATCACATAAACATGAAAAGGGTCAGAATTCACGTCCCTGTTTTTCACTTGGGGATTAGCAGCACTTTGGGAAACAATGACAGTCTCTGCCCAGTGGCAGCAATTGAGGCCAACAGGAATGGCAATTTCTCTATCCATATTCACCTACTGTTTCACCAAGAAGACGGACAATGTACTTTGCCAAAATGATTCAGGACTTCAGAGATCACAAATCCTATTCCTTAGTCAGTATTTCTGAGAAATGGGTTCCTTCTCCCAAGAGTGGTGGGTTTGTATCCTAACTTGGGGGGTGATAATAGGGCATGAAGGCAGGTTCAGGAAAAACACTGGCATTCAGATGCCCAAATCAATGTCAGACTTCCCGGAAAGGCAACACCGGGTTGGGCTGAATTTCAGGTTTCACCATGCTGTGTTTGATCCCACCATAACAATTTAATGGTGCCCCTGTAACCTGCGAGAGAGGCTCAACAAATACCAAGAAACAACCTGTAAATGACACTGAAACACCACAGAAATAGATTGTGGTTTCAGTACATCAGAGACCAGTGAAATGGAGGAGGAGAACTGGAGAGTTTGGAAGAAGTTCACATCTGCGGTCTTATCTAAGCTGAACCTCTCAATTTATTATTTAATTTTCAAATGAAAACAAACATCCCTTCAATGTAGCTGAGAGCTGTCCTGATAATAAATATATCATCTCATGCTGTCCTTTAAAATCCTTCTTACCTACCTGCATGCAGAAATATCAGAGACTATCTGAGGGCTAAACACAGAACTGTGACTTAGGCTTTCTTCCCATCAACTAAACCCACATTTTTTTTCTCATATTCTCAGTACCAATAGACCACATTACTTGAACATGTCACAAGAGGCAGGAAAGAGAAGCAGTATCTGGCCTTTCCTTCACGACAGGACTTGGACATCTGCCTTGTAGAACATTCGCTGTGTCCCCCTCCAGAGGTCATAAAGCACTTGCTTTGCAAAGACACAACAGGAGGTGTTTTCTTATTTTTTTTAGTACAGTGCCCCTTTTGCAGCTGTTACTCATCTTGGAGTACAGACTGACAGCAATGTTGGGCTAATTCTATTATTTCACTAGTGTTAATGGTATTGATCCTAGATTTACAGCAATGCACCTATAAATGAAACCTAGTCCTTCAAACATCATTAATTAATGTTATAATGTCAAAACATCACTAAAGATACTTAGCTATAGTGTTTCTACTTGTAAAATAAGCCTCTTAGAGTCGCTCTTTATGTCTTGAAGCAAAGGAAATGAGTCTGCAATTAAGCCAGTGTGAAAAAAAATAAAAAGGGGGAAAAAAAAAGAAACAAAACAGATTGGGGACCACCACGATGATCCCCACAAGTAAACTCTGACCTTTCAACAGAGATGGCAATTTACGGCATTATGTAAGAGTAAAAGCTGACTCTTTGCCAGGTTATTAGTATAGGCCTGCACCCGCAGCAGCTTTGCTGTAAGCACTTTCCCAAATGTCTAGATGTACACAGCTTTAATACACACAACTCAAGCTCCTGTAAATCTCTTACAAACATGGAGCAGCATGTACAGTATTCCATATCAGGGATTGAAAGGCTGCATATGGCGCTCAGTTATA
>NW_009942346.1:0-27500 GCF_000696875.1 Nestor notabilis | reverse complement strand
CCCCTACGCAAAAAATCTGATTTCTTTATATTCTACTGGTTTATTTTTCACAGGTAGCAATAAAATACACACTTCATACTGATGAAAAGTTCCAAAAGCAACCCGGCAGTAAAATTTAATTTTAAAGTACTAAATAATACTTAGATTTTGTTCTGGTGAAATGCAATACCCTCTTTCTTTCATCTGATTAAGAAGTTATAAAAATGTGCACACTTTCCCTGATAGGATGTATGACACCGAGAGCCTTCTTAGATTTACTAGTAACAGACGAAAGGAGATAATCAGATATTAATATAAAAGGTCAGTAATAAAGAATGTGCTTCTAGTGACTGTTATTCCACATATTTTGCTTTGATACTCCACATATTTTTATATGCTTTGATATAAATGCATCAGGTGTGAAAACGAAAATTGTCATTTAAGTTAAAAATAATTTTAAATTAGTGGCCAGAGAGAGAACAACACTGTGGGGGTATCTTTTGCCTTTGAAGACAGGAAAAGCTTCCCACAACAATACACGTAATGAACCAGTACATTTGGAATTAAAGTTTTCAGGGCATTCGTTACTACACCAACTTTCACATGCAGTGTTTGAATCCTCTTCAGTCTCTATCAGTTCAACCTCACTTGGAAGACTCTGAGGGTCTTTTTTCCTCAAACTTTTCCAGACAGCCCTGGAAGTCTTTGACAGAATTTAAAGAGTTTCAGGATCTTTTCTTTCTGATCCCTCTAAGGCATTGCCAAACAAAAGTGATGCTTTCTATATTAAAGAGGAGCAGTCCATTCCCCATTTCTCCCTCTCCACCCCCCACTATGTGCAGGATTTTTAAAAGTGAAAGTTAGAAAAATAATCTTCTTCATCCTGACATATTTTCAATCCTCTTAAAACAATCTCAACAACTATATATAGTATGAAATTAGCTCTCGCCTGTTACCCTTGTTCCTACATAGAATTTTTCTAATGTGTCTCTCCAGTAATAAATTGTATGCAAGGCTGTGACTCTAAGAGCAGACAGTGTGTTTCATGGGTATTTAAACAACAGCATTAAGTACTAGAGGAATCTGTGGAATGTGGAGTGCAGATTTATGTGTCTTAACAATTTCTTTACTGGTTTGTAATAAGCCAGCAAACTAACACTTTATTTTTATATTAATTTGGCCTCAGAAGTAGAGTATACTGGAGCATGACAAGAACAACAAAAATAAACTGGCATATACTTAATAACTATAACAGTGAATTGCCTCCAATACTAAAAAATTTATCAAAACTAGGGGGAAAAAAACCTAAAAAGAATTACCCTCAACAGCCTGCTACCAGCTCTTTAACAGTGGGCAATGTAATGCCTTAAGGTACCTCAAACTGTCTTTCATTTTCTAGACTTAATGGCTGATTGCAGAAATCAATGTTGCCATTAGTAACAGAGTATTTGTTATGGCATGATTTCCTCTGTTGTTAGGCTTGCGGAATGATTACAGTATTAGTGAGGTGCTTTCTTTATAAAGGGCTGAAGATATAACTTTCAATTTACTATCCATTAGAAAGTGACTTTGGAAATATACATGAGGCCAGAAATCTTACCTGTTATTATTTGAAGATTGAAGATTTTATTTCAGCAGTCATAGGCTAGTAACTTTAAAAATTGTACCAGGAAGCTCAATATTTTATAGACATCGCCAGTGAAAAATCATCTGCTTTGCTATTTCATACGCAGCAAGTTTACATGACATACAATGCAGTTAAAACGTTTCAGTTCAATTTCTATTTTCTTTGTACTTTCAAATAGATGAGAGCTAAGCAGAAGGCTTCATACATGTTAAAATGTGAAAAAAAGTTGAAAGATTATAATAAGTTAGTAACTTGTGTCTTTGAATCCCTTTTCAATGACCAGGTACATATCTCAGCTAAGGAACTGATATAGTGGTGGGAATAAGGGCGATCAGAGAGGTTGGCCAACATGCTGTTTTTAATCCTAATTGTTTGAATTATGGCATCTTTCCTCACCCTTTTACACAATGAACATGGAAAGATATGTGAGAGACACCATGAGGGAAAAACAAACCTTCCAAAACCCAGAGGGAGAGGCCCTCGAAGCAACATTGCCCTTGGTGACTGCTCAGACCCTGCATGCTGCTGCCAGTGGGGTGGTAGAGGTGACAGCTGAAAGGCTGGGAAACCTGCCTTTGGAGGGGAGAAAAGGGTGAGCCCAGAATTCACACCAGGCACTGTGTGAACCCACACACAGATGTTCAGGCATATAACACCACATCCCTGTAGACCACTATGAAACAACCTAGCAAGAGACTGCGCGAACTACTGTGCTGCTGCAATTTCAAATATAGCTATGAAGCTTTCAGTGCAAAGAGGGAAGAAGAAGTTATCATACCTGAAGAGGAGGGTGAGGAAGGATGTGGGCTGTCCTCCTGGGCACTTCCCATCTGTGAGAGACCCCCACCTACTCCACTTTCTTCAGTAATGTTAGAGGACCCTGGTGTTGTAGACCTGCTGACAGACTGAGACTCTTGATCACTTCCAGATCCACGTCGCTCATCAAGACCACCTTGAATTATTTCATCTTCTCCTTTCCTGTCTCGTTTGTGGACCCTGGAGTGAACAACCACTTGGTGGTAGGTTCTGAAAACCCTTCCGCAGTCTGGGCATTCAGTTGGCTTTTCTTTCACATTTCCATGACTTTGTAAGTTGAAATCGAGTCCCTGGTTCATACCATGTGACAAAAAATCTCTACTGCCTTCTAAAGGGTCTAGTTTGTTTGGCAAGTCTCTCTGATTGCCCATTTTAGTGCTGTGAACCAAATCAGCAGGCATTTTCTGCTTAGAGCCATCTGCTCCTACTAACACATATTCCCGCTTCTCCTTATCAAACATAACTCCAGCATTTGCCAAAGTGTCTTCATGGCTGCGCTGTATCTGCTGCTCTTTAGACAAAAAGCCATGTTCCATGGCCATTCCCCTTGCCATAAGCTGCCAGGCCTGATAGCTGTTTACTGGATCCATTTCTGCCGCTTTGGCGGCAGCTTGTAACCTTTCTATACAACTGGATTTCAGAGGAGGCACCAGATTGAGACAGCCCAATAAAGAATGTTTATCCCCTTCAGCCATACTATGGCCAATACCAGAAATTGGTGAAAGAAGCTTCCCCAACACTTCTTTCTCTTTAATGGGCATATCTCCTTTGTTATAGATTTGATTTTGTTCATTTACAGTCACTTTGTCAGGAGGAAGAAAACCACCCTGCAAACATGAGAGATACCTCGAATACAGGTTTGCATGAGCTTCCTGGGACATGCTGCTGATAGAGACAGGTACTTCAGGATCATTGGGAGATTTGTTCTTTACGGATAACTTATTCAGGTGAACTTTCATGTGATTTTTAAGAAACCAAGGCTCTTTGAATCGCCTCCCGCAGATCTGACAGCAGTGTTCAAAGGAATCCTTGTGCTTTCTCATATGACCTTTTAGGAACCAGGCTTGGCTAAACACTTGGCCACACACCTCGCAACGGAACTCATTGGTGGATTGCTCCCCACTCCCGTTGGAGCCCTGGCCCTGAGCTGACTCTGCAGTTATGTGAGCCTTCTCCACGTGGCTGATCAGCTCCTCTTCCTGCGAGGCAGCAAAGTCACACAGGGTGCACTTGTAAGGCTTGTGCAGGATCCTTATGTGCCTGTCCAGCTCTTCTCGCTTCTTAAACTTGCCTTTGCAGAATGTGCATCTAAACCCAGCTGTCTGAGTGACAACTTCTTCCTGGACACTGACTGGCTTTGGAGAGGGAACAGGGTTTGAAATATCAGGTGTGCTGTGATTAGGAGGCACAGACAAGTTACAGTTTGCGAGAGGCATTGGCTGGGCATGCTGCTGTGCTTTCACATCGGTTCGTGGCTGCAAGAGGCTGCTCTTCATCTGTTTGTCCCGAAGAATTGCTCTCTCCTCCAGCTCATGTAAAAGTCTGTTTTCTTCTCGGACTCTTCCACGACCTTTGCCAAGGTTTCCAAGCTTATGAGTACGCAGGTGTATCTTCAGGTTGCCTTTCTGAGCTGCTCTGTGATCACAGTATGGACACTTGAATGGTTTCTCTCCAGTATGAGTTCGCATGTGTAGCGACAGGATGCTGTTAAAGCGAAAGCGTTTCCCACACAGAGGACATGGGTACTTTCTGTTTTTCCTGGCATCATCCTCTATATCACTCATCTGAGACATAATGCCTAGGTTTTGCCCATTCAAGAACTGCTGCAGGTCCACGCGCCCATTCAAGCTGGTATCAACCTCTCTGTTGAGCTGGTTGGCCAACAGAGCCATCTGACTGCTGATGGGCTGGTTTGCTATGGACATGTGGCTTTTGTCTTCTAGTGATGCTGATGCTTTCTCTTCTGGATTCTGCCTGTTCTGGAGCTCTGGGAAGGCATGGCTGAGCTGGGAAGTGATCTGGTGCAGCTTCTGGCTCATTGAATACTGTCCATTGAGTATCGTGCTGTTGAGATGGGCGTCAGCTTCTGGCACAGCTGAAGAAACACCAAGGCACAAACTAGCTTCTTCCATCTCTGAAAATCAGAAGATAATTTAGATTCAGACTGTGAGAGTTACAAGTATTGAATCACTGACATATAATTTGCATTTTATGTTTTACCTACTCATAATAATGCAAAGGAATTAGTGTAAAAACAATAAAAAGTGTATTAAATGCCAACTGTGCTACACAATTTTGACCATACAAGTGCTTTCATCATTCTGCATGTTTGCCAATAACTATTAATTACTATTTTAAAATATGCTACAATTTCAAAATCTAATTCTTATGGAGGGGCAAAGGTTTTTACTACTTCCCTTGTCTTTCTTGTGAAACTGCACCTGTTTATATTTCTAAACTTACAGAAAAAGAACTGTTGTGCATCTCTCCCATTTCCATTAGAAAAGCCAGCAAAAAAATAACCCAAAATAGAAATCCATTTGTAACTTTCAGTTCCATTAACCATATTCAATATATTACACATTCTACAATGAGAAAGATAGTTTTATGATTTGACAAAAAACCGATGGTATGATATTTACTGGTGTACAATAAAACAAAATAATGTTTTGGGAAAAAATAAAGGACAAGCTTTAGAACAATAAAAGGGATTTTGCTTTAGTCAACAAAAAGTGCAGTAATATCTCATTAAGCTGATTAGTATGCTGCTTAGAAACAGTACTAGGTGCTGTAACACATGATTATAATCATAAAAATCCTTCAGTGTTTGCAAGTAAGCATTAACGAGGTATATTAAATTTTAAGGAGACTGTGACTAGCAGCTTTGTAAACCTCCGAGATTAAGATTTAACCCTTCTGTTATGAAACATTGTTATTTTGTCATTTTGAAACCAAACCCATCAAAAGGAACATAAATTATCTTCTGCCAAGTCTTTTAATTCATCGTTGAGAACCTTCAGATTTCAGTGCTTAGGAAAACTTGCCAGATTACAGAAGGAATATCTCTGTCCCTCAATGGGTAAAACATGCAATTTAAGGCACTTTGATTTGTTTTAAAGGGCTGTCTTATGGAACTAGATAAAACCAATTAAAAACTGGGGAAGGTGTTGTGGAAAGCCTCAACAAGTTTAAGAATTTTAATAACTTTCGTAGTACACAGTAATGATTACAAATTGTACCTACACTATGTATATTGCAGAAAATTGGAATTCAAAGCTGTTTGTTAAACACAAGTGCTCTCTTCCAGTCTGCATAATTGTCCAAAATAATCTTCTATCCTCACTATTTCTCTACTATATGCAAATATATATATAAAATTCTATTTAAAATATAAAGTTTTATATTAATAAGTCTCAAACTATAGGTTATATTAGAACATAATTAAGATCTGTATTGTTCAGTGGAGTAACTTAAACTTTATTCACTAATAAAATTACTGAATTCTATACATTTCTGGATAATTAATTTGGTCAACTTTCTGTTTGGCTTTAGCAAAAAGCGTTTACTCACTATGCCTTCTACAAAGGCTACAGGCACTTTCCAGGTGGACACCATTCCTCAAATGGCTTCGTAGTGGCCATTTGCTACACAATTTGAGGCCCAAATCTGGCACATCATAGTTAAAATGTATGTAATTGTCCTCCTGGGAGTAGTCCAGTAGACTTCAAAGGGTGACTCTTGAAAGCAAAGTTCCCCACATGCCTAAGTATTTGCAGGATCAGGGCCTAAAAAATAAGCATGGGTGGTCTCCAAGAGGAGACCTATTTGGTCCTCAACAGGATGACTGAGGTTGTGATACAACGCAGAACTTGTAAGAAGGGGGAAGTGCATATTCATGTGTATTCAAGATGAATGTGAGCTCCAGAATTTTGCTCAGATGTAAAGTAGATCTTTTTCAAACTTTAACAGTACTCAGATTCAGATTTCATGTTGGGGACCCATCACTTACATGTTGTCAATATTATTATTTATAAAAATATTAATGAGATCAAGTATATAAAAGACTTATACCTATAAGCTATAGGACCACACTTAAGTTTAGGTTCCAGTGTCTTACATCCAAATGTAGGGGAACATAGTCAAGCCAAGGTGTTCACACGAGGTGTCCACACAAGGCATCCACTCAAGGCGTCCACTCAAGGCCATTGAGTAAAGAAACACAGTTCTTGGTTTCCATGTAAGTTTTCTGTGCAGCAGACCACAACCATTAAAAACACTTTACATATAAAGCCACTTTTTTTAATTTTTGAAAGTTTGCTTAACTTTTGAAACAAACCAAATTTTAAAAATTACTACCTAGCCATCTGAGAGGTGCAGTGCTTATGCCTGCCATTGCCTGAAGTTCACTGAGATTTTGAATATGTCTATGCTTTTAAAAAAAACCCCAAAACAACAAAAAACCAAAACCAAATAAAAGCAAATAACCCCACAAAAAATCACACCAAAAACCGCCCAAACCTCAAATCTACTTTCTGTCTAGATGCTACGTACCACAGGTGTTATTTCTGCTCACCAGGCTTAAACAAGGCATGTTGGCAAACAAGATCATAAAGATTTGAGAAATGCATATACAGACACATACATATATTGAAGAGAGTTTAGAATAGTCTTTGTGAATTGTCATTATTCTATAACAGCTTGAAAAATGCAGTTTAAATTTCATTTATTCAGTTGATCTCAATGGGAACTGGTGCCTTTACATGATCAGGAAGGTTTGGGTAGTTAATTTTAACATTTTATGCTCTATCAAAGTTTGGAAATGCTGACAGATCCCAGTGGAGTTTATTAATTCTGATGTTTAACCCTAAGCATCAGTTCAAACGTACAGTTATTTGGACTGGAGAGGGGGGAGGGAGTTATGGTTGAGATTTGAAGTTATTCTGTGGCTCTTTTTCAAAGATTACTTTAATAAAGTAACAACAACATTTGTAGTTGGAACATGATAATTTTTCTAAAATTTTTCGCTACTTTCTGTCTCCCACAAACATACAGACACATATAATGTAGAATACAGATAGGATGAGTCAAAAAATCAAGAGGAAGACAAAATCCATATTTTTTCATTTAAAAATTAATAATTTTGGATCACGTCTGGAGCCTAACCCACACATGCTGCTCTTCTGGCATCAGAAATTTTATACATTTGTCATGAAATATGCAGAAAGGTCAGCATAGCTTCTGCATGGTGAGAAATAACCACCTCTGAATGCCACATACTCTGATCAACTGTTCGGTTTCTAGGATTCATCTACCACAGTCTCAAGAGACTACAGTTCTTCACTTAGACTGTATTCTCACCCTCAACCTGCCCAAGCTTCTCACAGCACCCTTCCTGCCTCTGGCTCTGAATTGTCTCTTCTTTTCTCACTCCAACCTGGTTTCATTCCAGTGTATAACCATGGCATTCAAAGTACTGCCATGTGGAATTTCTCCTCCTGCAATTCCCAGTTACTGCATTTAGGAACACAGGGACCCTACTGCTGTTCAGCTCTCTGTAAATCAGACTCTCTGTATTCTTCAGCCCATTCACAGCAAAACCTACCAAAATCTCATCTTGTATCCACATGCAAGACGGAAATAAAACTCTTCCTCATCCATCATTCCACTATGAATTAGATAACCCAATCTAATTTGCCTAATTTCACTAAAAAAAATTAGCAATTTCATTCTCTCTCTCTTTATCCATCATCTCTGTCTATCACCAGACAGGGTTAGACCAGGTGGGGCAAGGGGCTTTCATTCCTCAGTGAGCCTCTTGCTTTGAGCCTTGCACTACAAGGTCCGCACCTTGGTGTCATGGTGATCATTGCCCAGCCTCTTCCCATCAGCTAGGATCCTTGCTAGGGAATGTCAATTTATAGGTGCTGCTGTGATGCTTCACAGGAAGGGAAATGTCTAGCTTTCAATTTTCAAATATATTGCCTAGCACACTATTTTCATGATTCTGATCTTTCTTACAAGGAAAACATGGAACATTTTCCCATCACTCGCACTGGGAACAGAAGCACAGTGTTCTCTGTGTTAACGTATGTTTACAAAATCAATTGCAAATCAAAGTTGAGATTGTTAAGAAAGTCAAAATACATTTGTTGAAATTGATGTAGTAAATTTTTGACCTTTAATTATCTCAAATGTTTTGTAAAGACAGTGTCACGTGAGATGTGCAGAGCATGTTGGCAGCAGGAGATGCTTGCAGGCTGCTCTTCCCAACCTGGGCAAGCCACAGCTCTGGCCCAAGCTAGCCATGGTAGCCCAAGAGTCTTGTCCACACACTGCTACACGTTTACACTGGCCAGGACAGGGCAGGAGCCATCCCTTGGAAAGAAGCAAACTAACCACCAGATCAGATGACTGCCATTTACTGTGTCGGGTTTGCGTCTCCTGTTTCTGTGAGGAAGGCACTCAGCTTATGAAATTCATCACTGGATACATATATTATAAAAATACTCTCTCATCTCCCACATGAAGGTACAGGGAAACATTCAAGTCCCTTTGATGCTACTAATAGTTATTTTGATTTCACTCGCACTTTTGCCCTCGAGACTATTTCCTGTGATATCAATAGCAAAAGTTCTGACTTTAGCCATTTCAATTGAACACGCAGATTTTATTTAACTATTTGAAATGGATTACTGGAATTTAAAACCAATTATGACACCAGAAATGCCTGTCATCACAACTACATTAATGTAATACGAGAAGCTCAGCTTCCTTTGGCTGGAAACAGGGAGAGGGGAGGAAGATGGCAAATAGAATAAAAAAGTTTAAATATAAATATGTGCCTATACACATACATAAATATGTGCAGACACACACATACATGTACACATATGCATATAGACATGCCTCTATCTTTGTAAACAGATGGACCAAATTCAGCTCTTATTTACACCTGTTCATTCCTCCTGGACACGCACACTACAGCACTTCCCCCGTCACACTCATTTTAAAAACACTGTTGTGCTGTTATTATGGCTTAGATTAGGTTAGTTAAAAGATTTACAGTTCAGTAAGCAAAGTAATGCTTTACAAGCTCACATGTTCAAATGACAAGCTCGCTCTGGCCCTGATCCTCTCAGCAGTTGGAGTTACGCACAGTTACTTATGCTTTCAGAATATAGACCTGGTACTCATCTTTCCAGCTGGAAAAAATCACATATATCTACATTATCTTGTGGTCCAGTGAGAAATTCTAAACACTACAATATGGACTGCTTCAGCTCTGAGCAACTCATAAACAGGTATTGCTGAGAAACTTCAGAATACATATTGAATTTTTATTAAATATTGTTCTTATTGTTGTAGCTGAAACAGTTTAACTAAGGCTGTTAGAAGCATAATACACTCCTGTTAAGAAATACAGAACACCAGACTACTGAACCCTTTCAGGGTCATTAAACAGCTGTAAACATTATTACAAAAATAAACCAGAGATTTCATGCTTACATTTTAGCCCAGAGCTTGGTGTGCTGAGCAAGTATATTTTTTTCATCTCTTACAATCAACGCTGGTGACATTTGGGCATCCAAACAAATTACATCACAAATATTACTGAGGTGGGTAGGATACTGAGCAGTTTATTTGCCAGATGATTAATATATAAACAGCAGGGCAGGAGAGATGACCTATGCTTCTTTGACTGATTTGTAGGCAATGCTAAGAGACATAGATGTAAATAGTTAAATTTTAACAAAAACATGTGTGCACGGAAGGGGAGGGGAGAGATCATCTGTGTTTAATGCCACCAGGACAGCATTATCCAATCTGATAAAATGGAATAAACATTAGCAGATTCTACTCTCATTTTACTTATGTAAAATAGAGTAACTGCATCAGTCCATTGGAGTTTTTCTTTTTTTCTCTTTTTTTTTTTTTCTTCTTTTTTTTGTGTTGGTTAAGTGGGTATCCTGCTCCCTGGGGTATAATATAATTGTAATAGGGATATGTATGATTTCTGGAGTGTAACAGCATGTCTTTAAGAATAAAAAAAAAAAAAAAAGACAAAATTTTGGCCTACAGGTGATGCGTCCTATTGATTTGCTTTTATTTAAACATTATTAATGCCAACTTAGTGATTTGTTATTTACTGTTAGTCACTTCACCATATTGAAGATTTATAGTCATTGCAAAGCATATCTATCTTTTAATACTTGAAAACTGGGGTGAAGCACCACTGGAACACAGCATGTACGAAGTGCTGGGTAATCCCATGCTGACCAGTCTCATGGTCCCAGCCAAGCACCCTGGCTCCAGGCTGAAGCCCCATACAAACACCCATCTGCCAGCACCCCACTGCCACGAGACCACGCAGGGGGGACGGGGAAGGCATTTGATAAAACTATAGCTGCTTTGTGGGGCTGATATTTAAACAAGCCGCTTATTGATTCCAAAACAAAGTCCTCCTTGAGTAACAACAGAGCCAACTCATTCCGCAACAGTTTTTATGTCTTAAAGAAGGGTTTGCAGAGGGATTCTGAAGTTTCAAAAGTCATTAGCAGACAGAACATTGTTTGCTGAGGCTGTACTGCTGTCATTCTGGACTGAAAAGACAGTTGCTTTCTGAAATACCTGTTAGTCTGTAGGGTACTTTCTAGCTAGTGCAGTGTTCTGGGCTGTTAGCTGATGGGAGAAAATAAATCACCAGAACATACTTTGGTTGGTAGCACCCATGGCATGGAGGACTGTGAACTGTTTGTGATCACAATCTAGGAAGATGAGCAGAGAGGAGAGGAGAGGAGAGGTCATTTACAAATCTCACTCACAGATTAGAACAGAAAGATTAGAAGAATGCAGACAAGCTGTTTGATTTATTGCTACTTTGCATGTAGCTTCTTCTATTTCACTTGCATATACTTAAGAAGTCAGATCCAAAGAAGAGAAAGATAAATAATTGGTACTGAAAGTTCAGTAGATTAAAAAAAAAAAAAAAAAGGAAAAAGGAAAAAATCCTGCTTTTTTTCCACGCACTGGTTGCATCTGGGATCATTATTTGTTAGTTTATAAGCACTGATTCTCATTTTACTTTTTTTTTCCTAGTGTTCTCCAGATGACAAAAGTAAAGATGAGAGTGATACCAAAATTCAAATGGGAGCCTGATTTGTGGGATGCTTCATTGAACTAAAGCTTCTGTTACTTTAGAAACAGCATTTTTAAAAGTAAATTTGTTATTTTCATGTAAATTGGAATGTATACAACTGATTAACCTCTCTCCAATTTGATCAATCTCCTGTAGATCCTATCTTATCATTCACTTTAATTAATCTAACTGGCATCCGTGTCTGGTTGAAGAAACCTTAAAATTAAGCTTTTTAACGATCCACTTTAGTACCATGTAGTACAAATAAAATAACAAAATGCCTCAAAGGCTCTGCAGAGCATATATATGATTTCATTTTTAGTCATTTTTACAGCTTGAAATGAGTTCTGAATCTCCTATTCTCATCTGAGAACACTGTATCGCCCTGGAAGTCTGTGATACTCTAACTCATTGTATAATGTTAAAATATACCTAATCCTACATTCCTCACACAGGAAAGTTCCAAATAAAAGATGGTGCATTACATCTGGGTGAAGACTAGGGACTCAGGCCCTCTATACCAATTGCAAAGAGATCAAGCAAGAAGAGTTAAGACCACAGAACTCAAATCATAGTTCGAAACAATTTAAATCCAAACTGGTAATGCTGGGTGGATGATCTTATTTTCATTTCACAAAGGCTTAGACTTAGATTTTGTGCAGAACTAAATATAATGTCAACTGCACATATGTCCCAAAGATCAAACTGTGATTGATTGTGAAATATTCATATGCAATAGCCCAGAGAGATTTTGTTCACAAGGGCACCTGTCAGAAGCATAAGCTCAGATACAAATCATCAAATAAGTATGTAAAATCATTACTAAAATCCAGGCATGCAATCAGATAGTCAGTTGTCTGAAACTGTTGGACTGTTGCCAGCACAGTGGCTCAACGGACTAATGCTTTGTTCTTTCCAGATCCTCAGGGCCCTAGTTCAGTTCCTCCTGCTACTGGTCAGGTCAACTGTCTGTACCTAGTGTTGACTTTCCTGGCACTTAATTCTAGGAGTAAAGGAAAAAAAATCCTAGTCCATAAGTTCCCTTTGACCCGAGCTACAGAAACATCTGCTGGTTGAGTCACGAACTGCTTGTTGGCCAAGTTTAACAGTAACCGATCCTGTTGCGGATCAGCTCTCTCAGCAGTAGGTGTCACTGCAATAAATAGATGGGTTTCAAGGGACAAAGACACACATTCCCGATGAAAATGCATGAACAGAACATCCCTGACTAGAGAGAGTCTTCAAAAAGAAGGATATGGTCCAATTAGACTTTTTCTTTAACTTTATGCAAAATGCTGGAAAATGTGGTTTGAGGAGAAATGAAACAGCACAAGTGGGATTGTCAACAACAACTACAACAAACATTCTGTCCTTCAGTCCTATGTCACAGAGATCCTTTAATTCACATTAACCAGCTCCATGCAATCCAAGGTCTATTAGGTGAAGACTGTTACAGTTAAACCTTTTTTTAAAAAAAAAAACTTTCTAGCAAATTAAGTAATTTTCTCTAGTGGAACAAAAGACCTAGTTATTTGGAAAGATGCTGCACACTCAACTGTAGTTTTAGGACTTAACAAAGACCACAAGGTTAGCCTATTTTCTGCCAAATTAGACTCATTGCCCAACTCTATCTGCATACAGAACAAGGAAAAACAGGAATACTTATAACAGCTTTGGGAGGGTGGAAAAAAGATGTCTGAAGTATAAATTTAATTAATAGAGTGCATATTTTGAAAAAGCAGTAACCAATCTATATTTGAAACAGAAATATGTGTATATCAAATAATATGACAGAGATGTCAGCCAAGTCTACACCATATTTGGTTTCATTATCACAAAATGGGTTTGTAGGGTAATTAAGGATGCTCCAAATTGCATCCTATTGAGTTAGACAGTAGACACAACAATGCATCACTAAACATACGGCTACCTGCAACGACATCAACACAGAAACTACGTGCCTAAGTAAATGTTTTAATGTTGGTCAAAGGAAAAAGAAATATTAATACATGAAACCTTCCGTAACCTGTTGCACGGGAAAGAGAAAACATGCAACAATGTATACTCTCAAGGTATATATAATACACCTGCAGTTATCCTACCCTTAATGACATTGAACTGGGAAAGAAGGAAGGGAAAGAACACAGAGATAGAGAAAAGATAAATTACTTCATTCTTCAAGGTCAGTATATTTAAGAAAAAACATTTTAAAAGTCCCCATACATATGAAAAGCATAAAGGGCCACAATACGCATCTGGGAAGGGTTCCCACTAGCTCATACCCTGGTATTCAGGAAAGCTTCTCAGCATTGTGAGTAATCAAAGCATACTGTGATCAACACAGTCAGAGAGGAGGAGGAGACATTTTCTGCTTGTTTCTTTGCTGGGCACAGAAATAGCCAACATCTTAATATAATATAAATGCAAACAGTTAAAAATTTGTAAGTGACTTGCCCAATTTCAGTACAGCCAAACAGCAACCAAGGCTGGAAAGGGACCGAATTTTTCAGACTATCAGCACTGCAGAAATTAGTATCTCAAACTGATAATTTCCACATCTCATTTAGGAAAAAGCTCGCCATGTATCTTGACTTAAATAGATGGCTCATCCTCTGTAAAGGAGCCAGGGACAGACTCCAGAACTCTTGACTCCCATTGCTTAGTCCAGTATGCCAGATAGCTTTCTTTTCTCAAACATAATTGACTGCTGAAAAGACTGGGCTTTTTTAACTCATGACAGACCTGTCAGCATAAGAATTTTTGGTTAAAATATTATGGAAAATTATTTTGAGTTTTAATAACTGAGATTCTTGGCTGTTCATCCCTTCTACCTCCACTTTCTGCCTTCTCTTCTTTCTCCTCTCAACCCAACTTATTTATTTTTCTTCTCTCTATAACACATGGACTTGGTGGCAAAAAGACAAGACATAATTTAAAGGGTCGTAGTGATTCTTAGATACAAGTGGCTTCAATGAGTTACTTTTAATACTGATTTCCAGGAAAAGGATGATGTTGTAAAAGCCTCGGTTTCAGTAGAATTAGACAGAGTCTGATTCTAGTCTGACCTAGCTAAAGCAAGCAGGGATGCTGGGAGACAGGGATGCAGGTGGGTGCAGGAAAAACAAAGCAAAGACTGCTCAGAATGCTCCTTGTGTTTGTTGTCTCCAAAAAAGCAAAAACAGCTAACTCGTTACAGAACTGAGTGGCAAAAGATAGATGAGGAAACATAACACAGACTAAGGTTTGAAAAAATATACTTAATTATCACTCAAGAAAAATTAAACACTAAAAACCCAAACCCTCCTTTATCTTTTAGTGTTCTGGTCTGTGCACGCTTTTACTGATATGATATATTACTGCTGTTGTCATTTAACATTATTAATTGATCACTGTCATGCACACAAGAGCAAAGCTGGTAACTCTAGAAGTCACCTCATACCTCCTGTGATGCTTTCACACTGAGATAAGTGGTTTAGGCTTAAAGGGTGTGGTGAGCAGTCACTGTGCACAGCTAAGGCACCCACAGCTTCATTCTGCAACTGGTACGATCACCATCTACCCCAAGGTCAGAAAATATTGGAAAAACATGCTCTTTTTCAGACTATCATTTTATAGAAACAAAAAGAATACATCTACCTGCAGTATTTCTCATCACACTGCTCTTTCAGATGGTTTCTTGAGTAGGAAGACAACCCCAAACAGGAATGTCTATACTGAAATTAACTGACTTGGGAGCATTTCCCTCTGTTTCACCAGCTGCTTTTTAAATTATCTCTGCCTGCTGGATTGAGATCATTTTGCCTTACAATAACCTGTCCTCTTCCTCTGAATGATGGTGCAAAACACTCATAACAGTTCTGTGTTAAGCCAAGTAAATACCAATGATGTCACATAAGTGACCATAAGAAAGGGTAATGTCTTTGCAGTTCTCTTGAGTGGAGTGAGGTGAACTTCCTCCTACTGTTGCACCGCAAGAACAAGTACGGGCCTGGGAACGGCTCCGTAGTGCGTGTAGCAAAGGAAGTGTAGATGCAAGAACCAATCATGGTAAAACAGTATGTATGTTTAAATGTAATGGCAGCATAACCTTCAGGATCCCAACAGGCTGAGCACCAGTCACTGTTTGGGCACTGCTATTTTAACAATACAAGCTTATCAATAGCTTTGATCATTAATAAAAAGGGCACTGAAAACTTCACAGACACATAGCAGATAGATGAATATGAGGGAAGAGGAATGCTATAAAAATACAATAACATATTTCAGAGCTATCTGAAGGATAAAAATCCTTTAAATAATTTTGATGTTAATTGCAACATTCCAGGCCCTTGGCTGAAAAGACAACCTATCATGGTTAAGAGGTGAGTGGCAACAAAGCTGACAAAGAAAGTCTGATAAATGCAATCACAGGATGACAGACCCTGGCAAGTTCAATTACGGCTGCAAAGTCAGCTAGGAGATGGACTCTGCTAACAGTAATATATCCTTAACAGCCGGCTCTGGCCACAGACAGCTCTGACCAAACTCCTTTGAGTGACTGACAGGATCCCTGGAGGCTTCAGTCCTGTGGCAGGCTGTGAGCAGCTGAGAGTTGTTTTCAGAAGCACTAGGGACTACCCAGGAGTGCTTTACTGCAAGAGTTTTGATACAATATACAAATAAACATAAGTGTCAGTGAAACTATTCCAAGTCTCTTGAATAGTCTGTGCAAATGAGCAGTTTGTGTTCACTTTCTCCCGCTCATGTAGAACTTCACCCAGTGTTAATTCACACTACTGCAAACCAGTGTGAATCTAGGTGATTTTGGCAAAATGCAAAATCCGACAAAAGGAAGGGGAAAGACTTGGTGGTTCATTTTCAAGGACACAGCCATGGGAGGTGGCAAGTGGGCTCCTACTGCTTGCAGTAGGACATCAAAGTGCTTCTCACCGTACAGACCGAACACAAAAAGCCCCAAAGCTGAGAGCATTCATCAGCTATTATTATTTGATGTGAGAATGCAAGCAGAGGATGTTATATAGCAAATTGTGGCTTCTCATACTTCAGTGCAAAATCATCTAAGAATTTAAGACATTTTTAATCAAAGTATCAGGCTTCCTCATAGCTTCCTTCTCTTTTTTAGTCAAAAAACAGAAGTCTATTCTCGATTTTTGGTTGTTGATTTTTATGTTCCCAGTCACTTTATTACCAAAAAAACCTCTCAAAAAAACAGTGCCACTATGTTTCTAAAGGACTTCTTTGTTCTCTTTCTGGATTTTCCAAAAATACTGTAAAATGACAATGGTATAAAAATTATACTGTAAAAAAGGTAAGCACTGTGAATGAGCAGAGTTATTCATTTATATCCCTAGCTTATGAAATGCCCGTATCATGTATCCTTTATCCAACAGCAGACTCTTTTAGCTTCAATCACAAAAGCTAACAATATGTTATTGAGATGACTTCAGGAAACTGTCAGCAGGCAGCTTAACTTTCAGCTCCTCCGCTACAGGGAGTGTATGCACACAGCGTACCTGTACCCCTCCCGCATGGAAGCTGGCAGCGATGCGCACATTCCTGTCAGCTGTCACAGCAGAATAAAAGGATACGTAAACAGGTCCTTCTCACTAAATGCAGCCTCATATTCCTCACACAGTGAAAACCTGCTATTGGTTTCACTGGGAATTTTAACCGGCATCAGAAACGCATGTCACAGCACTGAGGGGCAGCTGCGTTTGTGCCTCTGGCCCTCTGTGCTCACTGAGGAGAAGGGAATCAAAATGAGAGAGTGCTGAGGCTCTTCTGCAAAGATACAAAACTTCTTCATTTTCAATCACTTCTGCTTGAAGGGAAAATAAAGTTAGCACATTAAAACTCTAGTATTTTCAAGTTTTATATCTATGTGCTATCATATTTTCAGGAGCTGAAGAATAATCACAAATGGCAGAAGCCAGACCAGGTAAGCTGAAAGTGATCTCCTCCCACTCTAGGAAACCACTGGTTTCTAAAACTAGTTTTCATACTGGTTTACAACTCTTTTAATAAAACAGTATGTTGTACAATTAGGTGTTGGGTTTTTTTTTCTGATGAAGAGAAATAACAGACTGCTGCAGGAGTTCGAATCTTAGAATCTTAGAATCGTAGGATTGTTTAAGTTGGAAAAGACCTTTAAGATCATTGAGTCCAAACATTAACCCAGCACTGCCTAATCTACCACTAAACCATGTCCCTGTGCACCACATCTAAATGTCTTTTAAATACCTCCAAGGATGGTAACTCAACCGCTTCCCTGGACAGACCGTTCCAGTGCTTGACAGCCCCTTTGGTGAAGAAATTCTTCCTAATCTCCAGCCTAACCTCCCCTCGTGCAACTTGCAGCCATCTCCTCTTGCCCTATCACTTATTACTTGGGAGAAGAGACCAACTACCTCCTCGTTCCGTCCTCCTTTCAGGAAGCTGTAGAGAGCACTAAGGTCTCTCCTGAACCTCCTTTTCTCCAAACTAAACAACCCCAGCTCTTTAAGCTGCTCCTCACAAGACCTGTGCTCCAGGCCCTTCACCAGGTTTGGTGTCCTTCTCTGGACGTGCTTCAAAACCCCAATGTCTTTCTTGGAGTGAGAAGCACAAAGTTGTACACAGTAGTCAAGGTGTGGCCTCACCAGTGCCAAGTACAAGGGGATGATCATTGCCCTGGTCCTGCTGGCCACACCATGATCAGAGAAAGTACTGCACTTTAAGGATGTGGCTCACTTGCTCTTAAAAGGGTAAAACAAAATATTCCTCTAGCTATTCTAAGCCTGCCATATAAGTATTATGCTGTTACAGATTTCAAAAGGTTAGCTTCAATGAACCTGACATCAGTATAACCCAAAATAACCCATTCAAGAGAAAAGTAAGAAATAATTGCTGTTTTCTCTTTTTTTTTCCTCTGCTATATTGCTATAATGATTTTGCATAACAGATTGAACAAAGTGCTGTTGTGACAGGTGGTAGAATTCAGCTAGTAAGCACAGAGACAGGGTTCAATTTAGTTTGTGAATCCTTTAATTGTTGTGCAGCTAATTAAAGAAGGTTCTTTACACTCGCAAGTGTTTACCGTTGCTAGTATGCATACATGAAAAATTAAATTGTGCCTTCAAGGGCTGAGAACTATAGAAAAATCATAGCTGATTCTGCAACATGCTTACCAGCTCAAAATAGCTGCTTTTCACAATTGGAATTTGTAAAACTTTTTGCTAAGCAAATATAGAGCTAATTAGAAGTGTTCGTTGGACCAATTAACATTTAAATAAATAAGCCATATTGCACATTTCACAGTCTTTATTTAATGATGCTTCTTAACTCTTTGGAAAGATTCCTTTAAGTACAAATAAGTTGTCATAAAAATGAAAGACAAAAATAACACCATAACAGTATATTCTATGCTTTTTTCTTTTTGCCTTGAAGTCCTTTCTAAAACTCTATACCTCTTACTGGGGAAGGGGGGTACACAAATCTGGTTCCTTCTTTCATCTTGTCAAGTTACCTTTCCACCCTTTTGAATGCATACAGAAAAACATATTTGATTACTATTTAAAGTGTTATGATAGCTCTGTTTGTTTTGCCTCATGGAATAGAATCTGTTTCAGAAAAAAAAGTCTTACTTTTATCTCACAAAATGGCCATTCCAGCCCGAAAGAAGAGTGTTCTCAGAAGAGATTTCTCTTCGGGTAACAAAAGAGCAGTTTGAAAGTTGCATATACAAACAGTGAAGTGAAAAGAAAAAAAAGAAAAAAAAAAATCTGTTTTCCAGGTCTACTGTTAGCATTCCCATACCAAACCAGTGTTGTTATACCTAACCCCAGGGCCACAATTACCTGTCTCTTTGGGGTCAAGTGATATTTTGCTTTCAAAACAACTGTCTCTAATTTAACAGTCCCTTTCAATCAATAAAACCCTTTAGTCTCCATTGAACATACATTTTCTCTCTCTCTTTCAACCTCCAAACCTCTACCTTACACAAAGGTTACATTAGAAACAGGGGGAAGGCTTCTTGCTACTTTTTTCCAAGACGCATTACACTACCTTGTAATCATGCTAAGAGCTAACATAGAAGGACTCATTGTTGACCTTGGCTTTCAGCACAGAAAACCAAATTAACAAGGACCAATTAACATTTAAATAAATAAGGAAGATTAACAAAGAATACTCTGCATACCAAGAGGATAAAATAAACTAAAGGAAAGAGTACAGTATCTCCCTCAATCAACATGAATGAAATTCTCCAGGAAGGACGCAAGCCCGTTGGTGCATGGAAGCACAGAATGCTCTTTCCTGTACCAGCAAGGCCTGCTGAGCACCAAAGGGGATGCAGCCACGCGTGAAAGCGGGCAATGCTCTTGCTCTGGAAAACCCTTGGGAAAACACGAAGAGACCCCACAGAATAAAAAGTGGCCAAAGAACACCCAACAGCCCAAGAGGAGGGTGTTTGTGATGTGCCTGGAGGCTGGGAAATTAGTGTTTGAAAATGCCTGTTCCATTATTTAACCTGGAGTCTCCAACCTGAATTTTTGTGCTAACTAGGTAGTTGCTCTGACTACCAAGCTGCAGAACACACTGGTATGATGTTTTCAAAACACTCATGTTTCAGAGAAACCATGCCTCTAACCAACTTAAATTCCATATACTTTAACCTTTTTTTGCAGGGAAAGGAGGTGGGGGACAGATAGACAACATGTACCTGAATTGGAGGGAGCTGTAGGGACTCCCGGTGCCACGCTATCAGGTGATGCAACACCAGGCAGGATGAAGGTAAAGGGTTCAACCACCTTTCATCTTCCTGCCTCTCACTCTTCCCTCAGTTAAATCTCCAAAGACGACTTTCAGTTGACAAAGTTTCTCCACCATTCTTGGGTATCCTTATCCTAACAGAGTAATCAAATCCTCTACTTACTAATCATCTACAAACCCTATCTTGTAAAAGGAAACTCCTCCTACACAAGGGTTGTGAATAGTTCTCAGAAGGTTATAACATGATCTATCATTTTAAGTATTTGGATCTGGAGTACTGGTTCAGGCCTCTAACTGACAGCCACCTTTATGAATAGTTAAGAGTTCACAGAGATGATTATCATGTACTATTTAAATATGTATAAAGGACAAAGATAATAACAATACTTTGCACTTTAATAGAAGCTTCTGTGCAAAATTCTCAAAGGAGAGCTGAAATCCTCACAGATGCACACTCACAGCTTCTCTGACCTGCACAGTTGGTCACTGCTACTATTCTTAGGAATCTGGTGGGCTCTTGCAGTTAGATTTGTCAAAAATGATAATATCTGCCTTAATTTATAAAGCAACTGAAGTTTTGCCAAATGGGTAACCCAAGATGAATCACCATTGTAGAAATGCTGACTGGCGCCTTGCACCAAGGCAGAAAGCAGAGAGGGATGCGGCAAGGCGCTCTACAGTCCCCACCATTCTCCTTGTCCAGGAGAAGAATCCTCCTCATTCCTAGGCTGAGACATGACTGACTGATCAACACACTGTCCAGCTGGGAGAAAACCATCTCCTGCTGCTGTTTAGGAATAAGTCTTTCTGTAGCCTCAAAAATAATTTTAGATTTTTTTTCCAGCCGGTACTAAAAAAACGCAAGGGGGCTTTCACTTGAAAGCCATACTTCCTTGCATGAAAAGCACTTTTCTGCATTTCATTAGAATTAAAGTAGTTTCATTCTAAAAGAAAAAAAAAAAAAAAGGAAAAAAGGGAAAAAGGAAGGAAAAAAGAAGTTTTAGAGTCATCTATTTCTAAATGCCTTATTTCAACAAAGTTAAACTCTCCTGTCTTTTGATCAAGAGGCTGGAAGAAAATGACTCTGTTTATCGTATAAAATAGACTATTTTAGCCACATGAAGATATGATCATATTCAACTGTATCTTGCATAGAAAAGATGAGCAGAGCTAATAATTTCAACCAGAAATGTAAAAAACAGGGACCTCAAATATCAGCACCAAGGCAATGAGACTGTAAAGTTTGAAATGCTGCTAAAAAGTTTGTTGGGTTTGAAAACTGGACCTGGACAATTTGAACGTAAGGTAAATAGCATTTCTACAGCAGTGAAACCAAAGGTCCTCCTGTTCTTAAGGTCATACTTACATAAGAGTCAACTGTCTTAGGAAAACATGTTTTACTTTCAAAATTTCATTTACTTCCACCTTATTAATGTGTCCTTTATTATGTAACTTAATTAAAAAAAAAAAGCCTTAACCAAAACAAATAAATACTTAAAGAAAAAAAAAAATCACAGATATCCCAGAGTACACGAGGTTTCATGCTTCCTTTAACAAGATCAATTCTGCTTCAACATCTTTAAAAAAATCTCATGAGTGTCAGATAAGCACAGATGCAACTACAGTTAAAAAGTTCCTGAAAGAGAGAGAATTGGGGAAAAGTTATTTTACTGTGATTGTTTTCAAACACCAGAACTAACTGTGAATGGACTGGTATCATGAAATCCCCCTGACCAGACAATCTCAAGACAAAATGCAGTGATGTAGGGAACTGGACTGGCTTTGTCTGCTGGACTGGCTTTGTCCTGTAAGACTGTTTATATTCATGTCTGAAACCCACTTATCACAGTTTCCCTACTGTAGTCAGTCCCAACTTTTTTAATTTTTATTTTTTATTTTAACTCAAATATTTAAATCAAAATTATGAAGCTCCTAAAGTAACCCCCCAAGCCTTTGGCTGCATGAGTGCCAGCACAATGGAGCTCTGCTTTCCTTAAAGGTCCTATAGCTAACAATCAGCAAGAGACAGAATTTCCCCATCTCAAATATAATCACCTAAAGTCCAGTTAAATTCAGCACGACACTCACAGATACAGAATATCAAAAAACTGGTTTGCAACAACTTATCGCAAAGTAACACATTAGCACAAGTTAACTGATCTACAGTAATTTTTAGTGTACATGCTGTTGGCAAACGCGATGTAAACTTAGTACAGCTTCCAGTGAAAGACATATTCCACTGCTTCATTAGGGCTAAACTAATCCATTGCTTCTCACGTGCTGTGAGGCAGGAACTGCTACAGAGACAGATACAGCAGCTGACAATTGGTAAGGTGGGGGTGGGATCAGTATTTATTGTCAGGTTCTGTGGTCTTTTGCTAGGGTTTAGAAAATATTTCAAACTGCAATTTGTTTTGCCAGGTTTTCATTAAGACACCTGTGTTAAATTCTTCATGGAAAGCTAAAAGACTCTTCCCTATGGCCTATTTGCTGTGCAAGTCCCACCAAACGCGGAACAGGATACAGGCTGACAAAGTGACCAAACTCTATGATATTCAGAGAACACTGAGCCCTAAAACAGTGGGAGATACAAATTTAAAAAAGATAATGATGGACTCAATCCAAAACCAACTTGGTGAAAGCCTTTCCAGTAACTTTCATTACTTTTAGTCCAAATCCATGCTGAATCAGTGACAAGCATTTATACCCATATATGGATCTCAGGGTGGAACTTGAATCCATACACATGTGGAGCTTACTGATGCAAATGACAACCATATATAGAGGAAAAGATTTAATCTACCCTTACCCTTTGTCTTTGATTTCAGTCTTTAACATGGAACACAAAAGTCAAGGTGAGTATTTAGAGTTAAACTTTTTTCCCTTGCAAAATTACTTCCAATAACTGAAAAGAATCTGAATTAAAAGCAAACAATGGTACTGTAACGTACAACTGACTTGCAAAACATTTTAAAGAAAAAATTCACCCACGTGTAATTTCATCATCAGCCACACATCATTTAACTACAGCAACACACTATCCTAGAGTTTCTCTTTCTTGCTCTAGCAGACTAGCAGGGTTTTCACCCTTCTTTTTTCCTGCTCAAGCTTCTCTCCAGTACTACTGAGTAGCAATGGAGCATGAATTTGGAACACAAGGAGAACGGGGAGTCCTGCCTTCCACATTACTGACTGGCTCTATAAGGTGTCACAAATGAAAATAAATATAAAAATTCAAATGGAAAAATATATCCCAGGAGTTTCCATTTCTTCATGCATTATTTCACTGATAGTGGAATGTTCTTCCACAGGTGGCACTGCCACCATCAACTCAATGCTTTTTGGGATTCACTGATGTAATGGAAAGCTGTTGATTAGAGAGCACAGTGCCATAAGGTAAAGAAAAAAAACAAACCAAACAGTTACAAACCAACAATGCAGTGGAATTATTCCTAATCATAATTAATCTGAGTTTTTTAGAACTTAGAACTAATATGGAAAAAGCTTTGCTTTCTCTTTGATTTGCTATATATGGCAAGCAAGACTGGTCCAGACTTGGCTCTCTGCAGCAGGTATGGATGCATTCATTAAATGGGAGCAGGGGACAGAAACACCATCCTGTGCATGCTGGAGTGGACAAGTGCTCAGCAGAACCTCTTTCTCTGAAGAGAAAATACACTGGTTACAGTCCATGTAGCCACACAGGCCAGTGAAAAACCACTATGCCTAATTTTAAGTCATCCAGCCTTGGCATATTGAACATGCTGAATACTTTTGATCTGCTGTAGCCATGTCAACTCAAATCACAAACTAGAAGGTATAAAAAATCTGCAAAACCAACATAAAACATTTATTTTATAAATCAGCCTGCAGTCAGGTATGCGTGCTTCCTAAATGAAGGAAAAATATACCGGAAGCTTAGCTCCAGAAGTTTACAATCCAACCAACAATGTATATGAACAATGAGCAAAACTTCTCAATTTTTTCCTTTTTGTGATTGTTCATTTCATGAGGCAACTACAACAATCACAATCAAAAATAAGTGATCACTTTTCCTCATAAAGTTCCCATCACCATTCCTATTTATTATCCTCTTTCAACATTATCATCAGGCCTTCTACTTATTGTGTAGACTCTTGGACGGCTATCAGTTGACAGTTCCATTGTACCCTGAATAACATTTTCCCTCTTGGGGACCATTCACTTTTGGGAGCCCTAAGGGGCTCTTCCAAAGGTCAAGAGGTATCAATGTGTTTAGACAACTTCCTAAAGAATAAGGAATCTGGTTTAATAAGCATTTACAATGAAAAAAATGTTGGAATAACCAAGCAGAATGCACACAATGGCCACATTAATATTGCTACTGGTTACTCACTGAAGTCCACTCTGCAGCTTTCCATTAAATTTTCAAATTTGCCTAAACTTAAGCACAGGCTGAAATACATTCTTAAATTAAGACTGCAACACATGAGCACTGCTTGTGAGAGATGTCCCTAACCAGAAATGTTGTATGGGGTTCTATCATACTTAATGTTTCTACAAAGCAGACCGTCGGTGGCCATGGGTAAGTTATAAGCCATTAATTGCAACAAGTAAGCTTCACCAACTAAAGAAAGAATCAAAGTGGATTTTCAATCAAGAAACAGACCAGTCTGTTCAATGCTCTTGAAGCCTCAAGCAGATGCTGAGTCACTTTGCAGGTATAGAACAAGGGATGAAGAAAATACCACTTGTAAACAAATACTGCTAGTATTTGCTGGAGCCATTCCTCTGCCAGACTACGATATGGTCTGGCACATGATATGACTTGCACTTACTGGTTTTATTCTAATCTTTTTTTAGGATAGGATCTACCTCACAAATCTATAGCCATTCCAGCATCTCATCTACCTAAATTAGACACATCTTTAAAGAGAAGGAAATTTTCTCAGGATTCCCTTGTCTTTTCTGTGAGAAGCAAACACATATAACTGAACTTTTAGACAGTATTCCCTTATCGTTTGCAGGAAAAATTGTGTTCTCTGATCCAAACTATACCAAGTGTTCCACCAAAGGGCAGCTAGCATTTCTGTTGCTTCACTGTGACCACTTCTTTCAAAATCATATTTTACAAGAATCAAGACTAAATTGTTACTTACAAGGTTCTTTTTGCAAAGACATTAATTAATGGCCTGCACATGGAAGCAAGGTGGGGAGTATTGTGTATTATTCTGTTGGCAAGCACATCATTTTAGTAATTAATGTTGACATCATCTTTTTAAAATGCATTAAGCAATATAGACAACATATGCCCAGCATTCTCTTTTTTTGGGGGGTGGGGAGGGTGGAGACGGTGTCTTCCATATCAGAGCACTAACACTGCAGTGGGGTCCTCCATTGCTCAGTAAGGCCCCACTTACTCAGTACGAAGTACCCTTCAAGGTACAGTTCTAGACTTGGAGACATTTTTGAGAATCTAGAATTCAGTAGACTGCCAGAGCTGCCGAGATCCAAACTCAGCAACATTTTTAGCGAACCATTCCTTTAAGAATCCCCATTACTAGACTCACTTCCTTACAGATTCTAGGTAGAAAAACAACCCATGATAAGCTTTCACTTCAACCCCTGTAGTCAGACAGACTCCAGTTCCCTTTCTGTTCCTCCCTCCTCCTAACACTTAACCAATCCAATAGCTGTTCTCTCCTGTTTCCCAGATGAAGTGCATCCCACTTACCATAAGAAATTAAAGACATGAAAAGAGGAGAAGGTACTAGTTTACCTCAGTGATGTAAACCCATGAACTGTTTTCATCAGCCTGGCCAGCAGGAACTGAGCAGTGGAGAAATACCACTTATGCCTTTCTTCGAAAAAGAAATTCTGAGCATCTCTATCTTTCTCAGCAAGGCAGTGTCTCAGCAAAGCATCTTAATTCTAAGGTTCTAGATATGTAGGAAGTTAGTGCCTTTCATGACTCAAAGCTATGTTTTTTTGGTTTTGGTTTTATTTTTTTAGCTGTTTATTGACCTGTTTATTATTATCTCTTTATTGAGCTGTTTTCCATGAATCTGTCTAATCCCTTTCTGAGCCTGCTGATGCTGTCTGCCTCTACAAATTCCCTTGGCAGCAAGTTCCAGAAGTTCACCACTCACTGTGTCAGGAATTATTTCCTTTTATTTGTTTTAAACTGATCTCCTGCTACTTCTACTGGGTCTTCGGGTTCTGGTTTTGTGGGATTTAGTGGAAAAAAGAGGTTGAAGGTTGTGGATATTTTTTAATGGAGTTTAGTGTTTGCAGCGATCCAGTTTTTCCCAGTGAAAAGGAAAAGTGTACAAAAAAGTAAAAAAAAGCTACAACTTACTTACAACACAAGATCCCAACATGACAGCATGAAATGTGATGAGTACCCTCTCTAATGCAGATTTGCTAAGTCTAGTGAATTTTATAATCTAGTCCTTCGTAATGAAAAGACAATCCACTTTACAGTGTCAAAACCCTCTTCCATAAGCTAATAATCAACCCTTGTACACAGTCCTTCTGAATGAGACCATGTGAGGATTGATAGTTTTGTCACAACTGAACTGGTGCATCTATCATGACTGATGTTCATTCAAATATAGAAAAAAACCCCAAACATTCATACCATTATCACTAAGAGGAAGATAGAGAGGAAAATGTCAGAATGAAGCCTTTGCCACAGCTCCTTTTCAGAAATACCCACCCAAATTTGGGTTTGAAGTCTACATAGACCTTCTATCCAAAGGCAATTTAACTGAGAGCCCAAGGAAAACACTTCCCCATCTGGCAGGGACTGTTGTTCCAAGCTGTGTCCAGATGATTCCCTCCACCCTTTCCCTCCAAAACCAGAACAACTATAAAAAATAACCATGCTTTTAACTTAGCTTACGAAAAAAAATCTCCCGACCATGGTTGAAGCCAAATGGCCCTTCAGGCTACTACTGAAGAATCAATTACATTAGCTGTAAGCCTAAGAGAGTCCTGGGGACAATCAGTCAGAGCCATAATAGCTGTGAGGGAATTGTTAAGCAAATTGAGGGATTCTTTAGGTAATTGGGATTGGACAACCAGGTCATACTTAATTTGAAGCATCCATTCCATACAAGTGCTTCAGAGGTATAGTAGGAACTACAGACAGTAAAGTCTAATTGTGCTGCTACTAACCCAGAGCTTTTAAAGGGACACTTCCCCCTTCGCCCG
>NW_009942345.1:0-343 GCF_000696875.1 Nestor notabilis | reverse complement strand
GAGCCCCACAGTGCCCCATAGTGCCCCATAGAGCCCCATAGTGCCCCATAATGCCCCATAGTACCCTCTAGTACCCCATAGAGCCCTATTGCCCCATAGAGGTCTATTGCCCCATAGATCCCTATTGCCCCACAGAGCCCTATTGCTCCATAAAGCCTTATAGTGCCCCATAGAGCCACATTGCCCCATAGATTCCTATTGCCCCAGAGAGCCCCATAGTGCTCCATAGTGCTCCATAGAGCCCTATTGCCCCATAGAGCCCCATTACCCTAGAGAGCTCCATAGTGCCCCATAGCGTCCTATTGCCCCAGAGAGCCTTATAGCCCCATAGACCCCTATTACC
>NW_009942344.1:0-38721 GCF_000696875.1 Nestor notabilis | reverse complement strand
GGTGGCGGAGCGCAGCCCTGGTGGTGTAGCAGAAAGCGTTGCTCAAGCAGTGAAAGCGCGCTGTCCTCACGCCGCTTGTCCCAAGTGCGGCTCCAGCCATAGTGTCACAGCGATTTCGAACAGCGGTGCCCGCTCGTGTTTCGTTCTGGTCCACGTGTGACAAACCGCGTTTTGCCGCTTGCAGCCAGAATAGTGTATTTAAATGCAGACTGAATTGCAGTCGTAGAAATGTGAGGTTTGGCTTTTTTCTCTTAAACCAACACGATTTGGGAGCTTCAGATATACCTACATATGGTAAGGATGAGGTTAAATTTAGGATCACCAACACTGTTCTAAAAGTTGTAACTTTCCATTGCATCATACTCAGAAAGCCCTGAGGGCAGGGAAGGAAGGTTGCTTTACCAAATTCCTCTAGTTCAGATTTTGTCCATATGCAGGGTGAAACTGTTAGTAGCGTGGCATTACACAGAAATTGTGAACACCTTGGTTAACAATGCCTCATGTGATGGCAGTCAGTAGCACATCATTGATGACTGATGACAAAAGTGCTGGTAGGAAAAGGCGGTGGGAGGGGGAGGAATAAGTGTACTTTTTGTTAAGAGAAACATAAAAAATGAGTTTTCTCTGAAAAGGCTGCCCAGCTGATAGGGGACTGATAGGGTCTGTCAAGCACTGACACTTAGTGAATGGGAAACCATTGGCCTTTTAAGGCTGAGATTTAATATCTTGGTAGTTGCACAGGGTCTAATATTGTTACAAATGAATTTTTACAGTATTATAATGCAGGATATAATAATGAAAACTCATTTCAGGAGAGAAGAGATTTGTTTGAGATTGCATGCGCACAACAGTGTTTGCCCTTTATTTGAAAATCTGAGCTTTTTTTGAACATACTAATAGAAACGTGATCTGTGTTCTAGGAGCTGGGAAAACAACTCTTCTAAATTACATACTGACAGAACAGCATGATAAAAGAATAGCAGTTATTCTGAATGAGTTTGGAGAAGGTATGTAAATCTGCAGAAACATTGTTTTAGCCATAAAATGACAAATTCATACAAATTCTGAAAATTGAGAACATTGTAGTTTTAAATCCATTACTGAAATTACTGACATATGTCATAGTCTTTAGAAAGGCAAAAAGTCTTTTGGCTGGATGATGTTCATAGAATAGTGCTGTGCATTAATCTGTTTCTTGCATAAATCCAATCCCTTGGAGTCAAGTTAATGAACATATCACCGTTGTGGAAGTGCTGTACCTCCGTTTGTCCTGCTTAGTTTCAAGCAAATGGAAATTAGAATAACGTGTTGGCGGATAATATTTTCTTTTCTTTCCCTGCCCTTCAGTCATGTGCAGATCACAAATGATCCCCAAGAAAACGGGGAGATGTGTGCTTGGTGTCTGTGGTTCTTTGAACTTTTTGCTTTCTTTCTTGGGATTTTTAACTGTAACAGCTGTGATTTCATATCGGCATTGCTTACAGTTTGCACTGAGTTGGTGGTGGTTTGTTTGTTTTCATCAACAAAAATGCATACTGCTTTTCTGGTCATGGAGTTTAAAATAAAATATAAAGACAGAACCTTTGTTTGATATGGAGGTGAAGGCTGACTTCCCATTCTTTCAGCAGAGTTCATGACACTTACTCTGCTTTCATCCTCTGGGGTTTGGTCTTTGTAGGACCAACTTGACTTTGGCTTTTAAATTTCTAATAAAATGGAAAATACTAATTTCTGAAGAACATGCCAGAAATACGGTCTCAGAAGAAAAAGGTATAATACAAGAGTAAAAATGTATACCAACTCAAATCTTTCATCTCTTTTCCAGGTGTCGTCATGCAAATTTGTAGATTAATATTGTAGTACTACTTATATTTCCAGGAAGTGCCTTGGAGAAATCCCTGGCAATCAGTCAGGGGGGAGAACTCTATGAAGAATGGCTGGAGCTCAGAAATGGTTGCCTGTGCTGTTCAGTAAAGTAAGGAACACATTCTTAGAGCAAGGAATGCTGCCACTGCTGCTATGTTTTGTATACATTGGTGTCTTATAGAAAATGCTATACATTTCTGCTTCAGGCTGACTTCATCAGCTGAGATTTAGTAAAAAACACAATTTTGCTGTGGGTGAGGTGGAAAGGCAGGAGAACATGGTTCAGTTCTCCAGCCTCACTCGCACCCCATCTTTCTTTATTTAATTTCAGCTGCCAAACCAAATAGTTATGTATTTACTCAGCCCTACTGTCCTTTACAGGGTTTTCAGTGTTTGAAAACAAATCTTCATTTAAAGCACCTTTATTATGCCTGTTGGGAGTAGGCAAATACCGTTTTTAAACCAAAATGAAACAGAAAGTTTGCCTAGTATTAGAGCAGCAGCTGGGTGACTGAGTTTTCATTGTGGACTATAAACCCTGACTCAGGTGTCTGCTCTGATGGTAATGACAGTGTGTTCTGCATCAGAAGATAGATGTTTATATATGTTTTAGCTTGTTTCTCTGTTCTCGGGTTTAATTGTTCCTTCTTACAGGGACAGTGGTGTGAAGGCAATTGAGAACCTGATGCAAAGGAGAGGAAAATTTGACTATATCTTGCTAGAGACAACTGGTTTGGCAGATCCAGGTAGTTCACGTTATGGTTTTCATAACCATGATAATTACTATGTTTTTATGAAGTGCTTGTTTGCTCACCGGTCAGCTCACTGTGCAGGATGTAATCTAAAGCAGTGAGTTGTCAGGCCTATGCTTTAATTGCTTTATAGACTAAAAACTGAACTGGATGCATACAGAAGCAGGGTTGTGGATGGGGTTGTTTGGTTGGGTGTTTCGTTTTGGTTTTTTGGTTTTTTTTTAAATTTGCTTTAAACTGACTCCAAAGCTTAACAAAAATCCAGATAAAATGTATTTCTATACAGAGAAGACACTGGGCTTGGAGAAGAGGAGCACACTGGAACTAGTGGTTTTCAGAAGGCTGTTGCTGTTCTGCATTGTTCCTTTTCGAGTATAAATTGTTAGCATCTGGCGTATTGTTAGATTGGTTGTGATAGAACTTATATTTTGTGAAGTCATAAAATATGCTCCAGAACAGACTCATACATTCTTCTGGTAGGTACAGAAGAATAATCAATCTTAAAAATTTCTTGTGTGGTCTTTAATAATATTTATTATAAAAAGGTGGTTAAACTTGAGCTCATGCTAGTAATAGCTATCTGAAACCGTTTTCACTGAATCGTCAATTAAAAATGTGTTGTTGATCGAGAGTGAAGGAAATTCTTATCAGAAATGCAATTGTTTCCCATTTAGGAGACTGACATTTTCCAGCTCAAAGCTAAATAGTTTTCATGGTAAAGCAATTTCCTTCAGAGGAAAGGACATTGATTTGGCTGCTATTACACACAAATTCTGTGCGAGTCAAATTGGAAAACTGTTAACGTTTTGGGAAAAAAAAAATCAATAGATACCAGAAAACCATTAGATGTTGTGACCTTTGCTCTACCTTGCATGAGTAAGCGCTGTGAACAACTGACAGGTATTTGGTGTTGATACAGAGTGATGCTTGGAGGACTGCATCTTGCAACTTCAGGTGGAAAGGTTTAGGTGTTAGAATGAGCTTAGTTACTGAGGTTTTCTGTTGTATTTTTTTCTGATGTGCGTACTTCACTTAGTTACTGACAGCCTGCCAGTAACAAAGGTTCTGATAATTAAAAAAAAAGTACTGTTGCTGCTGTCAGCTCCTCCTGTCCTTCTTATTGTGGCACTGATATATGTTAAATTGGTTTGTTTCATAACAAATTACGATTTTTTTTTCTTAATAAATACACAGCACATTGGACAGTTGCTAGAATCTGTTTTATAGGGCCATTTTAGCAGAAAACAGTAGTAGCTTACTCCTAGGCCATGTGTAGTACAGAGGTATCGGGTCACAGATTCCGAGTCCTTGATAGAATTTGGTCCCAGTTGTCTTAACTACTTGCTGATTCTTCTTGCTCAACTCATCAGTTTAGTAATGTTCCGTTTTACATCCTGACAAAATTACAGGTTACTATACAAAGACGAGAGAATACTACGTGTTTCATTATTGCAGAAGCACCTCATCTGGATGGAAATTCAGGGGATAATGAGGCCTAGCATGTAAAGAATACTAGAATCACACAGAATAATTCAGTAATTCAGGAAGGCATGTTAGGAGGTCCTCAGTCCAACCTCCTGTCCAAACCAGGATCAGCTATAAGACAAGACCAAGCTCCTTGGGATATCAGGTCATACATCTCCATCCTCTTGAGGATAAATTTGAGACAACCTCTCCAGGCAACTTGTTCTGTGCCTGCCTTTTCATGGTGAAAAAACATTTTTCTGATATATATTGTGTGAACCTTGCTTAGTTCCACTTCCTACAGTTGCCTCCCATCCTTCTGCCACAGGCTGGATGGTGACAGTGACTTGCGTGTAGGTACCAGAGATGCTGCTGTTATGTTCTGCAGATGCTTTCCCATCTCTCAGGCTGTACAAATGCAGTTCCTTCACGTCTCCTTGTGGGGCCTGTGGTCTGGCCTTAACTGTCTTCATGACAGTACACTTGCTGTATGGGGGATCCCCATGCTGGAATTGCTAGCCAGATACGGACTTGAAAGTGTTAAATAGAGGAAAGTAACCTGCCTCAGCCATGCTTTTGTTTGAACAGTCTGGGATGGGTTTGGCCTTCACTGATCCCAGAGTACAGTTCTTGCTTGGCTTGCTGCCTACCAGGATGCCCAGGGCCTTCTCTGTAGACCTGTTCCCCAGGCAGTCTGTGTCATTGCCCAGGGCCCTTTGATCCTAAGTGTATTACTCAATGTTTTGCCTTGCTGAATTTCATCAGTTTCTTGTTGGCCATTCTGTCCTGTCTGGCCACGTCCCTCTGAAAGATAGCTCTTCCCTTAGATACGTCAGCTGTTCCTCTCCAAAGCTCATAGTCTCTGCAGTCTTGACAAGCATGTCTTCTGTTCCCTTTTGGGTTCCTGGTGAAGATGTTGAACAGGACAGGTGCCACCCAGAATAGAACCTGACTTATTACTTGCTTCCAGGTGGAGTATGACCTGTTAACTGCAACCTTTAGAGCTTAATTATCAGCCAGTTTTACCTAGTTGTCTTTGCATTTAGACTGATAATGTCCCAGCTTGGTTACCAGCATACCTTTGAAGATAGCGTTGAAAAATTTGCTAGAAGTGATGTAAATGGCACGCCATGCTTTACCCTTGTCCACAAATTCAGTAATTCTTTTTTTTCCCACAGAAGGCCAGATACAGCCTTTCCAGATTGATCAGGCATGATTTACGTTCATAAATTCGCCTTCTGCTGCAGTTATCTATTTGCAGATTGAACATGCATTAGACATTTCGTAACTCAGTCTATCTTAAGGTTACCTAAAGCCAGAAGCTTTCCTGTGCAGACCTGAAAGGAAAACATTATTTTCTTTATCTGTTTATTCGTGATTTTTATTTTCCCCATCCTCTTGATTTAAGATGTGAGAAACTGTATGGGAGATTTTATAGAATCCAGTGAAGAAAAGGTCCCTAGGAGGGAGCAGTTTTCTCAAATGTCCCAGTTCCATTTTCCTCTGTTTTGTTGGTTTTTTTTTTTCCCCCTGCGTGTGTTCCATGACCTTAGAAACTAGCACAAAGGTGAAGAGGGCAGTACAAAACATTTTAGAAATGAGTGAGCCTTGGAGTATAGTAATCCCGCTTAGTTGATACTACTGAGTAAAGGCAGTTTAGCCAGCTTAAATTGCATCTGGATTTGTGAGATTTTTAAAGCTTTTTTGTAGTCCTAGCTGATGATGTACACACAAATATAATGTTTGGTAGCTGTTGTTAGGTCAAATGTGTGGTGGGAATTTGAAGGCTATGATGCTTTCTAAGTTTGGAAGAGAGGGATTTCAAGTACAGCACTACAAATAAGAATTTTTAAATGAAATGTCTGCATATTAGTAGTTTACTGGAAAATGTCAATTTTGTAACTAAATTTACTGCACTTTGTAGGAGCTGTGGCCTCCATGTTCTGGGTTGATTCTGAACTGGGAAGTGATATCTATCTTGATGGTAAGAAGTGCAAATTTTCCAACATGCTGGCATTCTGTATTTAGATCTAGTGTAATATATTCCTGTAATTTAAGGCAAGGTTTCAGAAAATGTTTGAGATGTCAGAAAATGATCTTGGTTCTCAAATACTAAATTTGACCACAAAGATTCACTTACTGATTCTGGTTCTTATTTATCTACTTGGTGAGCAATTTCAGTTTGCTGAATCAAACAGAAGTTGTGTAATGCTTTGCTAAGGGATCAAGTGTGGAAACATCTTGTGATTGTAATGGGAGGAAAAAAAACCCCTCATTAGATGTTATAAAACAATATTTAGGAGTAATGCCAAAGCTCTCTTTATTTTTTCCAATGAAGTGTTTCCTAAATTGTTTCTTCTTTTCTGAATTCTTGAGTTGTTATCATCTGGTCTCCTGCCTTTTGTTTTCTGCTTTCTTTGTTGTACTCTGTTAGCTCTGGTATTTGCTATGTTCCAATAAAAATCTGAGTTTACTGTAATATAAATCATCACTAAATGTAGTTAAAGAGCATGCTGAATGATGACTTTTTAATGTAAGCAAAACCCCCTTGCTTTTTGGCTTAAAAAATACTCTGCTAACACTTTGATCAGTCTGTGAAATGCCCATATAGCCAAGTAAACACTCAGTTGAATAGTAAATGGCTTCCTAAGTTTCTGCAAGAGAATTGCAGATTCCCAGTCACTTACAATGGGAATACTTGCATACCTCAGTTGGTCCCCTTAATTTGTTTCAATAACCTGTAAAATTTTCCAGTTTGCTGGTGAAGAAGGGTGAGAGGTATCTTCCTTGTAAGAATTTCTCTCACCTGGTTTGGTAGACATTTTTTTTTTTTTAAACTAGAGAGACGAGTTACAAATAAGAAAATAATGAGGTGACAAGTCTAATGCTCAGATACACTGGAAGCATTGGAAGTATTATAACAAATTGTAAATGTGATGATATTTTAATTTTTGTAGTTGTACAGGAAGCTTTTAAATTGTTAAATTGTTAAATTCTCCAGACATTTAATGTTCTCTTTTAGGTATTGTATCTGTTGTTGATGCAAAGCATGGATTGCAGGTAAACTACTACATTTTTCACATGGTTTAAAACTGCAACATAAGAACAGCTATTGCATAGAGTGCATTCAGATGAATTGCATTGTTTTACAATAGCTTTAATTCTTACAATGGGTGAAGTTGGATTTCAGTTGCTGGGGCATATTAGTGCTATATTTTGAATGGGAACAAGAAAGTACTGATATTCAAAGGAATTCACATTCTTACCAACACAGCAGCATGTCTACTAGGACTTGTCAGGATACTAGATGGCATTTGGATTACTGTAAGAACAGTAATGTGTCTGACAGAGTGTCATTGAAATGACACTTGTTCCTTGAAAGGACACCTCTAAAGAGCAGAGCTTTGATACCAGTGTGTTAGAGCTCAAATTGGGAAAGCCAATGTAATGGCAAATGGTGTGTGTGGTGAGGAGAGATGGGAGAACCAGCTGTCTAGGTACCATTTCAGATTAAAAGGTTACTTCATTATATGGAAGCAGACAAAAAGAGCAGGTATTAGGCTAATCTGTATGAAGGGCAATGTAAAAACACACCTATAGAACAGGTTGTTGGGATGACGCCAGAAATAGTGACTAAATCAAATATTTAAACTTTTTTTTTTTTTTATAATAGGTACTAATAAATATAGTTATTTGCGACTTAAATTAGCATAGGAGGTGACTACTTCAATTAGGTGTTGATTTTTGCAGGATTCAAAACAAAAGTGACCATTCAAAATAAGCGACTGGGGTAAAAAAATCCCATCATACCGTGGAATTGTTTTTAATATCTCTGTAATGTCTGCATAAAGCTGAAAGAACTGAGCAATAATGGTTAAAAAATACAGACGTGTTCCCTCCTTTATAAGAATTTATTTTTGTGTGGACTGTTTGGGTTTCTTGTTTCAATTGAGATGATCTAATAGCTGATTTACTGGAAGGTGGCAGTCACATTCTCTCATCATTTTGTGTTGAACCAGGACAGATCTAATGTAACCTCATAGCAAGCCAGTTTGGCAAGTTAAGCCATCATGTTTTGCATGGACTTTTGTTGAGGAGTTGATAGAAAAATTAAGGGGAGGGACTGAGAGCTGGTTTGTGCTTTTAAGCAGGAGCCAACTTTTAAATCAGCTGGACTATCACAAGAAACCACAGCATGTCTTAAGTCAGCCCCCTTTTTAGCTGAGTGCCCTCATACTGACTTGAATGCGTTTTATTACTTGCAAAAGTGTTGTTCTGTTTACCTTTCTCTTCATGCAATGCTGATTTACTGGTTTGAAGCAAATAAAATTGTGGTCCACACAGCAGCACTGAATTATTAATGTTAAAAAATGAATGTTTAAACTTTCAAGTACCATGTCAGAAACAGCACAATGTTTTGGAACATTCAGCATTTCTATCCATTGTTATTTTTAACAGCTTAATGAAAACCCTTACGTTATTTAATCAGTACAATACTGCGTCTGTTCAGAATAATAGAAACTTCAGCCTTTCTCTGCCAAGTAAACAACTTTTACTTTGTATAAAGGACTTGATAATTTGTGCAATTCCTCTGGTTGCAAAGCTTGACCTCAACAGCTGCTTGTGATTCAAAGATTTTTGAAGCCATACAGGTAATGACATTGAGATAATAGTCAGCAATTTAGAGGTGTCACGCTTCAAAGAACCAACCCATCACAAGAAAAGCTGACAAGCAGTACCCTGTGACCAGTCAGCCAGTTGAAACTGAAGTGATAATTGATATCATGGGTTATCACTCCAATGAATTTGTCACAGAGCAATCTGATATACTGAGTTTTATCATTTTTTTTTAATCGAAGGCAAACAGTTGAAGTGACAGTTCTCTGCTTTCCGGACTTGAAACCAGGGCTACTGACGTTATTCTTTTCAGAGCAGCAAATCTGACAACATTTAATTCAATAGAATCAATACACAGAGGATTACAAATGAAAAGTCAAAGGAGAGGTTTCTTCCGAGGCATCCTGTTGTTATGCTCTGCTTAGGCTGTGCACAATCAGGAAATAGTTTGGGGTTTTTCATGTTTGTTTCGCCTTTTTTTTTTTTATGGTGGCAGACTGATACTGTGCAATAATCAGTTTTTTTTTCCCAGTCGAATAATGTTAGATACCTGATAATTCCACTTGAAGAAAAATTAGTTCTGTTGTTTCTTTTTAAATTTATATATCTCCCATGACAGTTAATTTCACTTTCATTTGGTATTCCTCTGTGTTTAAAACAAAATTTTAAAACAACATCATGGTACGTTTAGAGCTCATGAAGGAATGCACCGGACTCTGATCTTCCCAGAGCTGTAAGGTGTAAGTGGTGAGCTCCTACTAATATTACAGCATCAGTTTAAAGTTTTACTCCCTCCAGGTGTTGGAGATACTCCTCTCCTGGAGATTGCTGCCTCCATGGCAGAATAGGCAGGAAATAACTCATAGAATCATAGAATCAACTAGTTTGGGAAAGACCTTTAAGATCATCAAGTCCAACCATTACCCCACGACTGCCAAGTCCATCACTAAATGGTGTCACTGTGGGCCTCATCTGCTTGGTTTTCAAACACTTCAGTGGTGACTCCACCCCTTCCGTGGCCACCGTCTCTGTGAAGAAATTGTTCCTAATCTCCAGTCTAAACCTCCCCTGGCGCAGCTTGAGGCCGTTATCTCTTGTTCTGTTGCTTGTTACTTGAAAAAGGCACCGACCCCCACCTTGCTCCATCCTCCTTTCAGGTAGTTGTAGAGAGCGATAAGGTCCCTCCTGAGCCGCCTTTTCTCCAAACTGTAAACAGCCCCAGTTCCCTCAGCCATTCCTCATCACACTTGTGCGCCAGACCCTTCACCAGCTCTGTTGCCCTTCTGAACAGAGCATTCCAGGTGTGATCTCACCAGAGTGGGTAGAGGGGGATGATCACTTCCCTGGCCCTGCTGGCCACACTGTTTCTGATACAGGTCAGAATTGGCCTTGTTGGCTGCCTGGGCACAAGCTGGCTCGTGCTCAGTGTCTGTCAATCAGCACCCGCAGGTCCTTTTCCATGCGGCTTTCCAGCCACTCTTCCCCAAGCGCCCAGCTCCCCAGCCACTCTTCCCCAAGCCTGGAGCATTGCCTGGGGTTTTTGTGGCCCAAATGCAGGACCCAGCACTTTTCCTTGTTGAACCTTACACTGCTGGCCACAGCCCATCGATCCAGCCTGTCCAGATCCCTCTGCAGAGACTTTCTATCCTCCAGCAGATCAACAATGTTGACTTGTGGATCTGGACTCCCCAACAGTGGCATGCTACCCCATGACTCATGTCTAGTGAGCCTGGTGTTATCTCCTTCTGCCTTCAAACCTAGTTTAAACCCCTCTCTATAAGTCCTGCTAGCTCCTGCGTAGAATCCTTTTCCTCCTTTGGGACAGGCGTACCCCATCTGCCACTTGTAGATGAACCTTTGCTGCTTCGGTGTAGTCTGCTGCTCTGTCTAAATTAAGTAAGCTTTATATTGCTGAACTTCATGCTGCTGCTTGAGATGCGGGTATTTTTTTCCCCCCTTTCACTAATTCTTGTGTGAGAACATTAGCTTGGGCAGACTGGTAGAGCAGCAGATGATACTTAACTCCTGCAACATGACTAGGAGCTTCTGCTGTTGGCAGTGCTGACTGACTGTTTTGCCCAGTTGCAACTTGAATGGACTGCAAACACAAGTTGTCTAGACTTGCCAAGGCGTAGTGGTTTATTTGCACAATCCCAGTAAATATGACGGGTTTTTTCTATGAAAGTGCAGTTTGTCAAATCTTTCACGGAAAAGGAGTATGCAGTTATGCATATAAAATCCTGTACTGCAAGCCTCACCCATCTGTAACAGTTAGTTGACATCACACTCGTTAGTATAGTTACTGTACTTTCATTTTTTCAGATATGTTTTTCCATGGTTACAGTATGTCATGGTGACTTTTTTTTCACTTTATCGTAAATCTGAAAAGTTAAGATGAATATAATAGTTTTCCAACTCTTTAGCATTGTAATCAAAATTCGTTAGAATAGTTTTCATAGAAGAAATTGTAAGCTTTTGTACTGGTGAATGGTAAATGTACTTTTCTGCCATCGTTTTACAGAAAAATTCTAGATGCCTCCTAAGCTGAATTGAACTTCCTTTAATTGCAAATGAACTTAAATGTAATTTAAATATGATTAAGCCAATTATTTTAATTTTTGTCTAGCACTTGACAGAGGAAAAGCCAGAAGGCCTTGTCAATGAAGCATCTCGGTATGGATGTATAAATTAATTTTACATATAACTGCTGGGAACTGCACTGTAGAGAAGTTCATTATAAATGGCTCGTTTTATAAGGCGTTTTTCTCCACCTTTGCTTTAAACCAAGGTAGATAGGTGTAATGAGGTAGAAAATAGAAAAGAGACTTTATGCTCCATTTGGTCTTTTTTCCAAGATCTGGCTCTTCTAATATATACTTCAAGAGGCATGGGATTTTATGTAAGTGAAGGGCAGCCGTCTCTGTTGGGGGAAGAAAGAAATATGTGCTAGAATCTATCAGGTGCTCAAAGCAGAACTGGAGCTGGAGGAGTATTTTTTTGCTAGATATGGATCCTCAATGATTAAGGATAACTGTAACAGCAGAAGTCTTCATAAAGCAAAGAGACTTAAAGTGCAAGTGAAATAGGGGCTTGTGAAGTTCATAAATCAGCAAGAACTTTGGATTGGATTGCATTTAAAAGAAAAAACTCAAACTAGCAAGTCTTTGTAGGTTTGTAGATTTCTGGCATAGAGGAGCACTTCAAGGAGAAGCCAATAGTACTTCAGTCATACTCCATGATGTACTAGTTTGATTAATACTTGCCTTTCTGTACTAACAATACTCATACTATTTTATTCTATGTTTTTGGTGCTGTGGGAGAGATGGTGTTTCTGCCAAAGTATTTATTTGTTCATGTTGTCTTTTTTTTTAATTTTTTTTTTAAATTACTTAATGCATAGGCAGGTTGCATTAGCTGATCTTATAATCGTCAATAAAACAGACCTGGTTTCAGAAGAAGAGCTGAATAAAGTCAGAACATATGTCAGGTATGAAACTTTTGGCATAACTCTAACACTTTACTGGCTCACAGGTTGTTTTTATTTAAACATAGCTACTTCCTTATTGCTGTTAATACAGAATTAGATCTCACAATTGACACATATCATTAGCTCAGAAGGGACAAGAGGCTGTCCCTTTCTAAAGGCATTTCAATACTTTTTTGTGCATATGTAGTCTTAACAGGTTGTCTGTGTAACCTGTCTAGCTGCCTAGCTAAGTTTTGACGTTACTTACTAAGGACAGGCCTTTGTATTAAGTGTCCAAGCGTTTACATTTCTGGGCAGCTGTTCCCGTTTTTCAGAATTAGCATCAGGTAAAAAAAAAGTCTTCTAGCAGATAAAGAGTTCACTAGCAAATGCAAAGGTGTATAGAGGAAGCCCTAAGTAATTGTCATGGGTACAGAAAAACCAATGGCCTGAATCAAAATAGGGATCAAAGACATGCACCATCTTTTTCTGTCAATACCACAATAACCAAAATAGAACATTAACACTTTAAAATACATTACAGCTTCATTAATAGTTTGAATTCTAAAAGTAAAATGCCTAGACCCAGCAGAGTGTATCATGGGAAGTCTTGGAGAGGAAAACGCTATTCACTCCAGTAGTATTTTGTCAGAACTTGTAAAGTTCCCCTGCCCTTACTTAGGAAATGAAAAAGTCTCAAAACCGAAGTCGTTTGGGTTGTTTGTTGGTTTGTTCGCAAGTTGATAACAGGGTTGGGATTATTGTTGTGGTGCTATTTCTCATGCTGCTTTCCATGGTTAATTTGTTCAAACAATGTATTATGGTTGCATTTTCATCTAAAGATTTTTCTATTTTGTTTTAGGTCAATAAATGGACTTGGTAAAATTCTAGAGACACAAAGATCAAGGTATTAAATGGCCACTGTTACTAGGTACTAAATCCTGCTTCTTTTGTGACAGATTTAAGTATGCTATTAGATCAGTTTTCTTAAAGGAAAACTATTAAATTAGAAGTATTTAATATTTATTTTACAAATAAGCATCTAGATAAAAGATCTTTTTTTTAAGAAGTAAAACCTATATTTTTCTTTTGTATTTTTCTTTGCTACTGTTCATATTGTACACTCCAGTGTATAACTATTTAAAGAAAAATCACTACTAAGATGTAGCTTAGTTTACAGAGCTTATCACTAGTGAGTTTTATTTGACTTTGCAATGTAACTGTAAATATTTCTGTATTTCTAGTTACCTGAGAAGTAGATTTTACAAATCCACTTGTATTTTAGAAATAAAGCTTGGGTGTTAGCTTTTTACCCCCCAAAGCTGTATTTTGTTCTAAGGTTTTTATGAATATGGCTTTTAATTATTAAAGTTATATTCTAGTCATATTGCCATTTATAGACTAATAGCATTTGGAAAGTTCCTGAAAAATGCTAATATAGATGAAGTTTAATTTGCTTCGGCATATTTCTAAAATGTAATGAATTTTTAAAGGAGTGTTAAAAGTAGAAATTCAAAGTTTCTTGCAACTTGTTAATAAGATCTTGTAACTAAAGAGCAGCGTGCACGGCTAAGTTGTCTCTGACCTAATCACTGATCACATGCATTGCAAAGTTTTCTTTCTGTTGTGTCAGTTGGAAGGTTTTTCTTACTTATGCCCCCTGCAAGTGTATTTGTTACTACAAAATTACCTTGAAAGCAGTGCACAGAAGTTTATAAGAAGGAAAAGTATTTGTTTTGCTATTTTTTATTGAAACTCTGAATCAGATTTTTTATTTAACAAAAAATGAAGTAGGGTATTCCCAGGGACATTAGGAGAGCAGTGTATCTTTCAGACTGCTAGGGCTGATTTGCATACTATTACATGAAATATTTGACTATATTAGGATAAACGTTCCTATAATACAAGTTCCTGGTTTAAGCTATTTTGATGGGAAAACAGTAGACATAATCTTAATAAAATACACTTGGCTTTTTAAATATAGTTGGAAAGGGTAGAGAAAATACTTGCTGCTGTTGCCTGATTAGATAGGACCAGCAGGTAACTGTAGAATATGTATTTTGTTTGGTAACCCAGGGATTTGAAGACAGATGTTTATCTGCTTTCAATCTAAAGATCAGCTCAGTTTACGTTATCAAAAATATTAATCTTGTATCTGTTGGCTTTAACTTACTTGAAATTCTCATCACTGGACTTTATGCTTTGTTGTTGAAAAGATGCACTATGAAAATCATTGTCTTTAGTGACTATCCTGTTTATAAGTTTTATAGTTTATAAGTATTATTCTCATACTGTTTTCATTACTTTCTTCAAGCAGCTAGGTGAAATGTTTGAGTAGGTTTGGCAGCTTCACGCTGCTTTCTTGTTAACTTGCAAACTGTTGAAGAGTGAAAAATACTATAAATTTTGTTGCTGAGAAGTGTTTCACATTCATTCATTTATTGTTCTTCTAGAGATCCTCAGTAAATAATTTCTTACAGGGCAGCATGTGTCTCTTACATAAAAAGTAATTTTCTTCAATATATTTATTGTCATTTGGGACTTGGGTTCAAAACAGCAAGCGTGGATAAACTTGCGAGCAATAATTGAAATCAAGCTTTAAATGTTCACCATTATTTTTCATGTTAATGTGTAAATAGTCACTCTAGATTGTGCTGCAAAATTTAGACTTGTTAATTTGTCCTATTGTGTAAATTCAATATTATTAACCTAGTATTTCATAAAGTTGTTGTATTAGAATAATGTTACTGGCATTTTTCTCTGTCTGTAAAGAGAAGAGAGAATGCTCTGAGGACTCCAGGTTAAATTGAACCAGGATTTTGTTCTTATGGTGAATCTTGGATATTTACTCATAGCTAATTTTACAATATCAAAATTTGTCTATCTTTTATTTTTGAGACTACTATTATTTACAGTTCTCGTGACATCTAGACAGTGTGAAGTTTTTGCGTCTAATGTATATACTTGGAGTGCAGCCTGAGTGATTGAATGACAAAACAACAAATACTGCAATGGGATGGAGTTGCAGAGATACACTTGTAGCATTTACAGTTGAAATTCTTAATAGTAGGACTTTCTTTATAGCATATTTCAGTTTTGTTTGCTAATAGCGTGTCAGTATAAGCTGCATGTATTCCAGGGGTTTGTGTGTTGAGAGGGTCTGTATTAGGGATGCAGAGTAATTGCTAGGAAGAACTTCAGGGTTCCTTTTCCTATTTAGGGAAAATCAGTTATTCAGGCAGCCATTATGAGGGATTTTATCATCTTTCTTGGAAATACCTTGAGGTTTACTATATTTTTAAGAATGATATTTCTGTGCTTATATATTACTGTGTAAGTAAGCACTGCCATTTCCTTGTAGGAGACAATATCATCCACCAACATTCAAAAATAAGGCTAAGGATTGATGGCATTGGTATGATAGACAGGAAAACTAATATAAGCTTCAGTAAACCATTTTAGAAGTATACACAGTATTTAAATATAGCCAAAGTACAAATCTTGCTTTCTTTCCTCTATTTAGAGTTGATCTCTCCAATGTCTTGGACCTGCATGCTTTTGACAGTTTATCTGGAATAAGGTATGGTGATAATTTCACTGTCCTTTGTTAGAAATAACATCTGTTGTATAAATACATGCATGAAATAGACACTTAAATCCTGGCTCAAATTTCCATCTGGGTTTCTTAGAAATTTTAGTTCAGTCACTTGTTTAAAATTCATACTTTAGAAGTGGTAATCTGAGACTGAGTTTTTCCCCGCTTGAAATGTGTGCCAAAAGGTTTTTTGGCTTTGTGAAGTTAGATGAGCCAGAGTGTGCGTGGATGGTTGGCTTTTTTCCCAGTTAAAGTTTTGCTTTTATACTAATATTAGACTAGGTTTGTACACTCTCCACTGTTTTTCTTAAAGTACTTGAAATTATTTTTTTCACTTGACATCATGGTGGACTTCAGGCCTCCTTAGTTTTCACAGAAAACAATGAGGGACTGAGGTACAACAGCAGACAAAGCCACTACAGATTCTGGTTACTGTGTTCTACGTTCTTGTTTCTTTTTTAATGCTAAATTTGTGCTTCAGCGTGCTAGAGGGTGGAAAAGTAAAATTGGACATGAGGGGAGAAGGGCTTTCTGTTTACTTTGTGTGCTGAAGTTGTTCAGCAAAGAGAGCAAGGAGTGCCAGATCAGTAAAGAAAAGGAGGGAATATGCAAATGGAGGCAGTATCAGCTTCGTTTTTCTTCCTGAATGCACATTGTTCACTTGAGGTGAAGGAATGTAGCTACTTCCTTATTCACATAAAGAAGAAATTGCAGAAGATGCAAGCTAGTAACCTCTAGTAGATGGGATGCGCTCAAGAAATTTCCCAGTGAACTGGTGTAGTACTATCCTCACTCTCTGCTGCCCTTTCTTTTTGCTGGCACTGGCTTTTGATTTGTGAAAAGTATTGGTTGAAGAAAGTTAAGGGAGGAGAAAGGCCAATATATTCTTTATGGACAATAGATAACTGTTAGGTCATAAACCAGATCATAAATGTCCTGAGTTCTTACGATAGATCAGCTAGCTAAACTGACTCATCCTGGAGCCACATAACAGAGAGAAAGCATTAAGAAGATATGAACTAGAAAAGGATGGTTCTTCATAATGGCAATTCACAGTTAGATGTGATTAGCTGTAATACTAAGTGGCATTCTGCAAGGTTTACTAGGAAGTGCTATGCTCTACAAATCTCAGAAAGACCTTAAAGAGCTAACCAAAAAACCCCACAACCTCTCTTGCTTTCCTTAGTCTCTTCTCACTTACCTCACTCATAGTTCCTTTAGAGGTTCTCAATATTTGGTGTTAAAACGATGCAGCATTTAAAGACAAATTCTGAGACCACCAAGAAGGTTGTGGACTGTTTAAGTCAAGTTCCATTTCTTTTGTTTTTATTGGACCTCTGTACAGTGAAATTGCTTACCCTGTTATTAGTTTGTATACAGAAAGCCCTACCTAAAATATTAAAGGTGACTTCTGCCCTATCATATGCAGCAGAAAAATTCTTTGCATCCAGTACCATTTGAGCACAAATAACACACCAGTACACTAACAAAATTGTCCTTTTAACTGCATATTACAGTAAGGATTTCTGTCAGCATAGCGGATACAACATCTTATTGGTGTGACTGTACTGGTAGACAGTTGAGGTTTATTCTGAGAATGTAGTCTATCTTTGCTATTTTAGTTTTTTTTTCAATACTGCAGAGTGTCTAAATTTTGAAATAATGACATTTTGTCTATCCCACTCAAACACGACATTTAACTTATTTTCAGTTTGCAGAAAAAGCTGGAGCATCTGAAGACAGCAAATGCACATCTAGACAAGGTAATTACCAAAAATACTGCTTCATCTTTTTGTAACAACAAGGTAGTTCAGGTAATGGCAAGCATTGCATGCAAATAATACTACCTTTTCAGAAGGTTTCAGTTAGGGAGTAATGTGTTTTAAGATCTTTGGAAGATTCATAGAATGCAGATAGGAACATGCTTTGTTGTAAATAGATCCTGAATGGATATATTAAATCTTACTTTCAAAAGTAGCTTATAGGTTTCCAGTTCTCCTGACACTCACATCATTCATTGATTCACTTGGAGTGTGTTACTGAAACAATAGCACTACTCTTTTTAATATTTGCAGAACCAAGTCCTGAATTTGTAGCCAGTCTTCATCCTGTAGATGCTGTATCCAAATGTCATCTGTGTATGTGGGTATCAGGGAGATGTTATTCATGACTTTGCATTCCTTAAAGCGACACTGAAACTTCACTGAGTAGATAAGCATGTGTAGATTTCTGCTTTATGAGTGCTTCCCATTGTTTTCATAAGAAGCAGTAACAATTTGACTTGTAACAGTGAAATAGATTGTGCCCTATAATATAGATATCAATCCTGTAGACACATGCGTGCTAGAAAGGAAAGAAACAGTTTGGTCAATGTTATTTTTAGTATGTGGAATTAAACTCTAAAATGTATTAACTCTAAAATGTATTTTCTTATGCCTGCCCCTCTTACCCCTTGACTTCTCAACCCAGTGTGTGTTTTTGTTAGGGCAGAATCTTTACTCTCCGTGTGTGCAACTGCAAATAGCATTTCTGCCTTTGTGGCTTTCATTTGAGCAAATGCAGTGCCTTTTGTGATCAGCATATCTTGATGAAGGAAAAAAAGATCTCATCCATTATCCCTACAGAACGCTAATTGCTATTTTTAAGCATCTGTTTTATCCATGATGTACAGGTTTTACTAGGAAAGCCTTCCTTTTAATTGCCTTTTATTTTTTTTTTCTTATTTTTGGTGGTGTTTTTGTTTTGTTTGGGGGTTTTCTCTTTGTTTTGTTTTCCAAATGTTATAGCCAAGGTAATTTTTTCTGCTTACCAGACAGTTTTTACCTCATTCAGAATACTTAAGTAGAGGACTGATTTTATGTATTTGGATGGGGCTTTTATATTGGATGGATCTTAGAGCAACCTAGTTGAAGGGTGTTCCTGCCAGTGGCAGGGGGGGGGGGACTAGATGATCTTTAGGTTCTCTTCCAATCCTAAGCATTCTATGAGTCTGTGATTCTGTGCTTTGTCATGAGGCTAATCTTGCACATGTGCATCTGGCACGTTTGCCCCAGTATGATACTCTGGGTCACTTGTGGTCAACAGGATGTTCCACCAGATTATCAGGTGATACCAGAGGGGCAGTGGGAGCAGTAGTGACTGTGCCCATCTTAGAAAAGTGTGCTTCCCTTCTAGAAAGTTGCTATGATAAATTTAATTTTCAGGATAATATAAGATTCATTTTGCTTTTTAAACTACAAGTTTTGACTGTGAAGTTGCTTGAAAACAGTAAAAGGCAATTATAATCTTTTGGAACTACAGATTAAATGTAAAATCAGTCTCATGCTAACTTAGAATCTTAAGTCTGTAGTTTTTTTGTTTAATTAAAATTTGTGTTCATCTTAAATATGTTCAGTTATAGTAATGAAAGTCTAAATAGACCCCTAAAGTAGAAAAAAAAGTTAAGTAGAAGCCTTCCTGAATGTTACGAGAGTTATAGCATGCTTGTTTTATTATTAAGGACGTTACTGGTTTTGTAGTGTGGACCTGTTTGATCAGTCGGAAACAGTGAGAATTCATTGTTACTATCCCTGTTTAGTTTATTTTTAAGATGAGGCATAAATGAGATCAGAACACCTCTCGCAGTAGAGTGCAACTCCTTTTTGCATGATAAAGTGTCCTTATTATCTTCATGTGGAAGGTAAACAGAAGCAATACTGCACAGTGTGTGAAGCATAGTGAACTTTTGTCTGTTGTCTGAAGCTGATCAAAGTGTTAGCTCTTCATTGTTTTGATGAGTTTACTTGGTTAATAGGTAAACATTTAGATATGCTGCTTGTTGCTTTTTTTTTGAGTTAGACTAGTCTGAAGGCAGTGAATAATTTAAAGAATTTTAGGCTGTACAAGAGGTAATTCTTTTCTGTGTTTTATACCGTTGAGAGGTCATAGGGACAAAAATGAGTTTAAGACATTATTGCCTTTATTTTTTTAATAAATTTTTAATTTTAAACTACGTATTTATTTCATCTTCTGTTTTGTTAAATAGTTGGTTAAGAGCAGTAAGCTGGTGGTTGCTTTGAAATAAAACATCACTTCAGACTTCTTGATTTTTGAAATCTATTCCTACATATTCTGTTTATAAAAAGAATTCATAACAGTCAGGTATGGATAAGTGAAAAATATGTTGATTAATTTCTGTCTGTCAGAATTGTGATGAAGATCAGAAATAGTGACAAAGATCAGTATGCCAAGAAAATATAATTCTTAAACATGTTTGAAAGACTGAGTTTATTATCTTATCAGAATTAAAATTCTTAGGCTTTCTTTGAAAACAGACATCAGCTACAGTAAAGTATTACGTGGTAAAAGCTAGAGGCATTAAGCTATGCAGAGTATTGTGTATGCCTCTTAAGTGCACACCCAAACAAAACCAGATAGTATTACATAATGGAGCAAATTGGGGCAGGATGGAAGTGGATTATTTCGTTTTTTGGGTTTTTTTTTAATTTCCCATGGGTATATAGTTGCGTTTTTATTAGGCCAAGTTATGAAGAACAGTTTGAAATGAATGTAATGTATATTCAAGTTGGTAATAATAACTGGGCATTTCCATTTGCAGGGTATAATTACAGTAACATTTGAAGTTCCAGGAAATATAAAAGAAGAAAACTTAAACCTCTTCATTCAGGTAAGTAATACATGACTGTCAACAGAAAAATCATTGTGGCTGTTTATAAGAAATCATCCCATGTCGTTCTCTTTATGAAAAAATTTTTCCTTTCCATAGGATCTTCTGTGGGAGAAGAATATGAAAGATAAGACTGGGCACACCATGGACGTCATAAGACTGAAGGTTAGTCAGAAATGAAATGCATTTTCTCCATTACACCTAAAATACTGCAGTGTGTTGTCAGTTGCATACCTATCAAAGGCACTACTGGATCACTGTAGCAGAGCAGATACAATGGAGAATAGTAGTTTGTTATTGTTCCATGTAGAAACAGTTTGTTATCTTCTGGCTGGTGGAACAACTCAAAAGGAGATAGCTGACAGAGAAGCACATATTGATTCTACTTGTTTTGAATTGAGAGGGAAGATATACAATCCCAAACATCAGTGGCAGAGTTAATGATCAGGACATAGTTAAATCACTTCTACCTCCATTGCTTTGAAAGGTTCCATCCATCTCACATAAATGTCTCCTTATCTAGGGATTAGATACTGTCGATTGGATGCTATAGATTGCTATTCATAGTTGTAATCGTTGGCATAATATGCAGAAGTTGAATTTGGTATAACATAGCAGCGCAGTACTAGTACTCTTACAACTTATAGTATTGCCAGCCTGTAGTTCTAAAGATGCAGCCAGTAAGATTCCATCTTCATGGGTGCCTCAAATGTTTTTTCAGTTGCATGGTTTTGAGAGGAGTATAGGTGACAATTTTGGATACCAAGCAGCCAAGTAAATCATTAAAAAATGAGAATTGAGTCTGTCATTTAGTAGGCTGTAAGAAATACAAGAAAATACACTGGTTTGTTTTCTGAGAACACTTGAGCATCATGGATAGCGACATAATTATTTTAATATCATTGGAAGAAAGGTTGTATTCTTGCTCTTTCACTAACAAAATGAGAATATCTTTGTCTTCTCCTTCCTGACAAATAGAAGAAAATAGCCACTGATGCATCTTAATTCATCTGAAAACAGTACTGCTATGCATAATAACATTTTTTATTATTTTATTGAGCATTGGAATCACAGTAATTCCTTAGGAGATCTGAGGCCTGTAATAATCAGTGTGCTTGCTCTCAGTCACAGACAAATACAGCAAAGCAAATGAACCCCAAGTAATTATGAGTGGGTTCCAAAGTTTGTTGCTTTTGTATATATATCTTACCTGCAGTCATAATCCTTTTGGTAGTAATAGAAAATTCCAACTAATATGTCAAATGCAGACCTTTTTTATGAAATAGTTTTAACTCCTTTTATTTCCCCCTTTTTTTAAATTTTATAATCGTATAAGATAAATTTTATAGAATGCGTTCCACTAAAATATTTTATGAAGTTGTACATGAAGTCATGAAAACTTTTTTAATATAGCTTTTGGTATTTGGGTTAATGGGCTGACTGACAGTGTATCCTTCTAATTCTCTTGCTAGTTGTTTTACTTCACAAATGTTTCTTCGTTCTCCAGTATTCAAGCATTCTGACTCAGTATAGTGAATCTGCTGACTATGACAGCTTATTCAGAATAATCTGAAATCAAACATTTGTGCTCATTTTACATAATCTTTGTTGGCAATTAGTCTTTCATGTACTCGTATGTCAAACACCATATATGTATTTATTCCAAATGCACAGTAGCTGATGACATTTTATTTTTGCTCAGAAAGGTAGGTACTGACCAAATGGGGAACAGGAGGCAGAGTATGGCAGTGTAATGATTAGTTTTTAACAAAATAAGGAGATGTGAGAATGGATGTTACAACTAGACATGATCATACTACATGGTTATTTTGACTAACTGGTGCATACTTGTCAGAAATATTTTTCCCTGTTTGCCCTAGTTTCAAAGCGCTTTTTTCCCCCCCCTCTTAAATATTTAATTTTAAAGGTTTATTTATGTATCCTAACAGTTATTTTTCTGATAAGGGACTGGTATCTATTCAAGGCAAATCTCATCAGGTGATAGTCCAAGGTGTCCATGAGCTCTATGATCTAGAAGAGACTGCAGTACCCTGGGAAGAAGGTGAAAAGAGGACAAATAGATTGGTCCTAATAGGTAGGAAGAAATTACGTATCTCCTCATTTGACTGTAAGAAGCTGTTCTTTCAGAAGGCAGTCCTGTAACTTGTCCAGGGAAAAGCAACTGGCCTAAACTGGCCATAATAATAGCAGTGAGTATGTTGAGCACAACCTCTAGTCAAAGTTTTATCCATCAAGACCTCCTGCTGTTTTATACTGTAGCTGAGAGGAATCTACAGTATGCCTTTTGGTGACATTAAAATAAAAATCCATAATCATATATTTGGTTATGGGAATGGTTTGAATGTTTGATTGAATATTCAGTAACTCTAAGGAAGGTGATTATAGCCATTAAAATGTGTAAAATACATGTTTCTTTTTCTGGAAAGCTTGTAATGCCAAGGCTGTACATTTCTATTTCCTGCTTATTACTCTTCACTTTGCAAAGTGTTTTTATGACCAGCAAATCCCAGTTTTTCCTCCTTTCCCTAACTTGTGCAGCTTGAAGTCTGTTGTTGCCTGTAAAAGCTAGTTAGCTTGTTACCTGCAGCTTAATTTTAGTATTGCTGTTCTGACTCATTGGAATAATAAACATCATCTTTGCTGAGAAGACCAGCAGATTGCTACTTGCATGAATTTTTTTAAAGACACTGTAAAATAAAGTTAACTAATTCATTTCTCTTTACAGGCAGGAACTTGGATAAGGAGATCATCAAAGAAGTATTCATAGCCACTGTCATGATTTAAGCCCAGCGGGTAGTTCAGCACCATGCAACCATTCACTCACCTCCCCTTCTCTCCCCTGCTCTGAGTGGGATGGGGAGGAGAATTCAAAGAATATAAACCCCACAGGTTGAGATAAGAACAGTAACTAAAGTATAATACAAAACCACTACTACTACTAATAATGATAAGGGAAATAACAAAGGGAGAGAATATAAAACTAAAAAGGGAAAGGAAAAAAACCCCAACAATAAACACAAGTGATGCACAATACAATTGTTTACCATCCACCAACTGATACCCACCTCAGCCCAAGCAGCAATCTGGATCTTCCAGGTGACTTGCCCCAATTTCTATACTGGACATGACATGCTGTGGTATGGAATACCCCTTTGCTAGTTTGGGTCAGGTGTCCTGTCTCTGCTCCTTCCAGGCTTCCCATGCCCCTCCTCACTGGCAGAGCATGAGAGGCTGAAAAGTCTCAGGTAAGGTCAGGGTAAGCATTACTGAACAACAGCTAAAACATTGATGTGTTATCAACACTGTTCTCAGACTAAAGCCGAAACACAGCACTGCACCAGCTACTAGGAAGGTGAAGACTGTTACAGCTGAACCCAGGACAGCCACTGTGAAACAAGGAAATGGTTGACATCAAACTACAAAAAAGATGAAATGTCTGTACTTAACCCTGCAAGCTTTTTATGATGAAAAGACCGAATGAAATTTAGTATAGCAGTTTCTTTTTCCTCTTCTAGTTTACACAACAGTTAAACCCTGAAGTCATTCTAAGAATCCCAGGTGACCTACTGCCTAAAGCAGGACCTCTTACAGTCTACGATCAAATACAAAGAATTCAACATTTTGGATTTGGCTTCATAGAAACATAGAATCACAGAATAGTTTGGGTTGGAAGAGACCTTCAGAGGTCATCTAGTTCAGTCCCCAAGTTATGTCAGTAGCATCACATACCTGGGCAGAAATGCAGATAGGAAAAAGGCTGTTATCTGTGCTGTGCATGAAGTATTACATAGAAATATGGTGAATATGATTGAAGCCTAGTGCCTTCTTCCAGCTGACTCTCTTGCTGCTGGAAATGAAGCAAGAGTGATTATTGCAAGTGATGTAATCAGAGTAAAAAGTGTTCAGTGTTTACTATTAAACTGTCTTCCATCTCTTTTGACTTGTTTTGTGATTTTTTTGAACGTGTACGTCCATGTCAGGTACCGCTAAACCAGCAGAGATAGTAAACCTGTTGTATAAATGTAACTAAAAATTCATAGTGGACACAACATGGAATATATACTGTCTACATAATAGCTGTGAGTGCAGTGTTCACTCACATAGCCAAAGTGTTGAAAGATGTTGCTGAACTCATAGATCTTCTAGGCCATGACCCTGCAAGTTCAGGATTTTGGGGCCTGGCACCAGTACATTCTGTGTTGTCTAGGCTGCCCTGCTTAATGAGGTTCTCTGACACTGCATTTGGGTGCATTTTGGAAACCTAGTGTGAAGCTTTTATCTCTGTGCTTGTTACTTCCACAGTTTAAAGCTGAGCTTCTTGCCCTGTACCTTCTCTGATAGCCATTGCTCACCTCTGAGCTTTAGAGGGATTTGTTGACTACAGCTGAGTTAATGCCAAATGAGTGAATGTAAAAGGATAAGATTGAATAAAAAATGTTTCAAAACAATTCTAGGCATGCAGCAGATTTGAAGAATGGACTTTTAGCTGTAGTGCCCCATGGATGCTTCTGATGTGTCTGGATAAGTAGGAATTTGTTTCAGTACTAGATGTGTGTAACTTGTCACGTACCTGACATTTGCTTTGGAGAAAAGGTGCATCGAACTAAAAAAAAAAAGAAAGGAGGCTGTTCCCTTATCAGCAGTCTTAAAAAAATGCTTTTTGCTCCTGCTGTAATAAATGAGTTTGGAGTTTGTTTCCAAAGAGATGAGGGAGGAGACATTGCTAATCTTTCACTGCCAGGAGCTGGTGCCTCTTGATTAAGATGGGTATATCGTTGAGCGACATTGTGACTGTTAAGCTTAGCGACTGCGTCTCTTCATTTTGAAAACTTATGTTTTAACAATACATGTTTTGGATTGCATAAATGACATTTAGTTTTGTATGTAGATTAGTCAAGTAATTGCCTTCAGTATTATGGATTGAGTTACAAATGTTATGTAAATGCAGAATTGTGGTTAACACATTTTTATTTGTTGCTGCTTGTATTTCCATTTGTCATAGAGAAAGTAATTGCATACCTTCTATCTTACAGATGTGCCTCATATAATTGAAGAACTCTGTTATCTTCAGAAACATTAATCTCTGAAGTGCCCAACTGATAATTTTCCATTTGAAAAGAAAGTTCAGAGATTTAATAAGAGCTTGGCTTAAACATTTGCTGTTTGCCATAGGTTAGGTGCTTATTTTTTGTATTTTCTCACCAACCACATACTTTAAAATTCCCATGAGAACTGCCAGTAGATGGGAGGGTTTTTGTTGTAATGGGGCACCTGCAGCTGGACGTCTGTATAGCTCCTGTTATTACTCATTCTTCTCTGTAGGACTTTCCCTGCACTGCTCGCAGCAGTAGCACCAGAGAAGCTTCAGTCAGTGTGCACAGCTCAGTTTCTTCTTGTTTCCTCTGAACTGCGTATTTTCAGGGATCCTAGGGACATAGCGCAAGCATCTCTGTCCTTGCTGGCTCTCAGGATATTTTCTTTGCCTTGTCCTCTTCCATTCTGTTAGCCAAACGGTTTTTAGGTACCTGAGGGACTGAAAGGTGAAAACTGCCAGGAACTATTACAGCAGAAACACAACACATACTGGCTCTTTTTGATAACAGAAAAAAAAGGTGGCGTGGACTTCGCCCGGGTTCTGCGGGTTTTGGAGTCACGTGTGCCGAGTGTCTGTATTCCTGGGAGTGTGATTTTTGCTGAAGAAGAACATTGTGTGGAATTGGCAACAAGACCACTGTGAAGCATCCAGTGCTTTCGAAGATGATTTTTTTACTTAGCATCCACAATCCTCTGTAGCACCCCCTACAGTACTGGATATCAACAGAGATGATGGGAACTGGAAGGGCAAGGTAAACAGGATTGCCCTACTGTTCCTGGCTGTAAATCCTCACGAGGCTCCCTGTGGGAAAGTGCTTCTGGCACCACGGGCAGGGGTGCTGCACTGGGGCCGTTGCTCAGAGGAGGGCATTCAAGCTCTTTGCTCACTGCTGACAATTTTAACCGGCAAAACATTATCCCTGAGGCAGCACAAAAAACTACTGTGCAGCTGGTAGGAAGGGGCTACCTGGATGGCAGTCTGCTGCTTCTTCCCCACCCCAAGAAACGCCTTCTGTCAACAGGTCATAGTTTAAGAATAAAAAAGTGCAAGCTTGAGGTGAGTGAGATGGTGTGAATGGATTTTCCACCTGTGGTGGAAAAGGGACAACAGTGGGAGGGACTCTAGTCCCACCTCCCATTGGGGATCACATCATGGGGAGCCACACACCAGCTCAGCCAGTGACAAATCCCTGTGAGAAGTCCCATAAGAAAGGCTTCATGTCAACAGGACTACAAAATCCTGTTAAAGCTGAGATAAGCCCTTAACTCCCCGGAGCCCTGCAGCTTAGGTAGTGAAATGTGACTTGAACACTACTGGATGATCCCTGTTTCACCACAGGAAAGTGTAGGATGCTGCCAAAGGCTGTAAGGAGGTCAGCCTTACATTGGGCTTGCATTATGCCCAAGACGTCCAAGTCGTATGTCTATCCATGTCATCCTGCAGTATGGCACTGTCATTGCCAGTCACATGCCATAAGTTTTGTACTGAGTGTGCAGGACCTCAGGGCCAAGGTTTGACGTGCCTGGTCCGGCTGGTCTTTAATGTATGTTACTTGGTTTAGCTATGACAGCAGTTTCTCTAACCAACCAGGTGTCTATTGCTAATTTGCTTTACTCTTTTACCCTTGTGTATTACAGCCATGGTTTTTTAGAGGTAGCAGCAACAAGCCACCATTCTGTGTAGAATGAGGTATTTATGGCTGTAATGTAACAATTCAACATAGAGATACTTGATACAGTCTATGTGGCCTTGAGAAGCGGAGACAACAATGTAGTGTAACGGAGCACAGGCATGGGGTGACAAGAGATGGGGCACAGGCTTAGCACTGGGATCCCACTGCTATAAACAATTCACCAATTGTCAATTAAAACAATGCAGACCTCGATAAAGCTGGTTTTAAGGGTGAAAAAAGAGAAAGAATGCATCGTATCTGGGATTTGTAAACGTATATAGTTCCTTATCTGGGACCTTCAATTATTCTATCAGCTGTATATTGAGAAACAGTTACTTTGGGTGGGAGTATGGTACATTCCAGCTGTTTAGCTAACATAGTAGCAATGGTGGGGCTGTGTTTAACACCTTGGGACAGGCAGATAAAAGTGTATTATACTGCACCCTGAGTAAAAGCAATCTTTGGTTTGTCTTGCTCTTGTATTAGGAACATATGTTTTATAACTGGCACTCCCATACACAGAAAAGCATGTCAAACTTGTCATGTTGACTATATCTATGATGCAACAGAGGCAGTGGAAAGGCCAGTGTTTTTATATCAACCCTGATAACCAATGCTTTTTTAAACTATTTTTCAACAGCCATCCTAGGCTGTTATATGGCAAATGTTTCTCTTTTTTCTCCTTCACAAGTCCTTGAGGATTCAAACTTCATTTCACTTACACATCGCCGTATTTTCCTTTATGGTATTTTCCAGGAAAGTCACATATGTTATACAGTACCTTTTAAAATTATCTAAAGATCAATATGCATAAGTTCCTTATTTTAGCTGTTGTCAGTCTAATTAGTTAACAGGGCTGCTTCATATATGCTTCATATATGACAGCAGATTTCATATATGACAGGAAACTTTGGGGAAGGGGGAAATCTGAGTTTAAAAACTTTCAAAGTTTACACATTTTTACTTTAAGTTTTACTAGGAAACCATTCTTCAGAAATCCAAGTGTGGGGCAAATTTGCTTGGGTTAATTTGCTCTTTCCTAGTTTATAAATATAAATATTGTAATGAACTTTCCTAGTTTATAAATTGCCGTATGGGCTGGCTTCCCTCTGCTAGGAACATCACCTCCTTTTTTTGCAGAAGGCAAGTAGAGAAGGCAGCGTTTTTGTGGCTGGTTCTTCTTGTTGCCAGAACTGTGCCTACCTCACAAGCCCTTCCTTGCACTGGTATGGCTACCATCAATGTATTGGAGGTTATTGAAACAAAGGCTGTGTTGATATGACATTAAAACTGTATTTTCCAGAAGGACATTTACAGAATTGTAGAATTATAGAATCCTAGTTTGGGTTGGAAGGGACTGTTAAAGGTCATCTATAACCCCCCTCCTCCCACCCTGCCCACACTGAGCACATATTCAACTACATCAGGCTGCTCATAGATAATAGCCTGAATAAACCAAACTTCTTAATTGTAATATTTTTATTTGCTTCTTTATAAAAATTCTGCTACTTGTTCCTGAAAACATCCCCGTGGGATCAGCATGTGCCTCAGATGAACTGAAGGAAGGTGAGTAAAAATCAAAACTGACAGCTTCTGGAGTCCTGGTTTGCAAAAAAAGAACATCAGAAGGCCTAGCATCAGAAAGAACAAGTCTTCCAAGTTAGGACTATAAAGCAGCATGCTGCTTGGGCTGCAACAAAGAATTTACAACCCAGTAAGTGAATTTTGCTCAATGAAGAACTCTGCTGTTGTCTCCAGAGGAACAGAATTAGTTTCCAACTGGGGATTTATCCCAGCTCCGCCCTCAATGCGGGATCTATTTTTTAGTAGTTGAACCGCTCATAGGAGAGCGAATGTCACAAAAAACGAGTATTTGCTGTCATCTAGTGGTAACATTTATTTTAACAACTATTAGCTCTGTAACAATGCGATTTTAGTTTTCTCCCAGGAAATGCTGTATCTGATTTTGGTTTTATGCTCTTTTCTAGGTAGTAAAGGAGAGGATTTATGAAATGCTTTGCTCCTTATTTTAAAACTAAGAGAATCCTGACTCAATTTTTTTTTTTTTTATGAAGGACTTTGCTGATGAAGGACAATTGCAAGATTGAATGATGATGTCAAAGGGGCCTGAGAAAGTAAACTGTACCTTTGTCTGTCCTTCCCCACCATCATAGGAAGAGGTATAACTTTAACCATCTTCAAACACAGTGGAGAGAGTGTTATCTTTATAGTACTTTTCCCCCACCCCTCCACCCCGCAGTGTTATTGATGTTACAGGATGGACAGGGATGCATGAAATCATGTCCGTCTATAATATATCATGCACAGTGGATGTGCTGAGTTGCAGCTCCTATTGCTCAGTTTAGTTCTGCAGGTATTAATAAAGCTGTAACAATTTATACTCTTTGAAGAACAGTCAAATAAGCTTCGCATCACTTAAGGCAGTTACAGTGATGTCTGTTAGATGTCACATGGACAGGATGCTCTGGACAGGACTGGCCAGCAGAAAAACCAGGAAACCCACAAATGTTAAGCCTGGTATGCTGCATTCTGTCCCAGGTCTGGTGTGCAGGAAAAGACGCACACAACGCTGCTGAGAAAGGGTAGGATGGAGGAGAAATGAGGCTATGCCATAATATACCCTTGATTAAGAGATAATACTAAGAAAAAATTATATGGGGTCCACAAAGACCCACTTCCGAGTTTACGTGAACCTCTTTTTAACTATCTGTGTTAAAGCCATGTGCATTATAAAGAGAAAGTTACATTGTCATATGTTTTCCAAGTATGCTTCCATCCCTTTCCACTTGACTGTGATCTTAGGAAAGCTGAAAGACAAGTTGTAAGCTTTGAACCATGAACACCCCGGAAGAATTACTTACTGTTAAGGCCAGCTTAGCTTCCACACTAGAGAAAAGCTAAAAATAAAGGTTCAGAAATGCCAGGAAACCACCACTTTGGTAGGATATTTGCTGGTTAATCATGTAGCCATGGGAGAGGCCGGAAAGGAAATAGCATCACTGACAAAATCTGATTCAAAGTAAAACCTGACAGGCAAAGAGCAACAAAAGCAAGTCAAACCAGCATCCTCAGTACAAGTGGTAGGTAGAAACAGCCCTCTGCTTCTGTGCAAGGGGAGCCATCTGGGAAAAAGACCTTGTAATTCTACAGTAAAGAAATCAAGCTGCATGTTACTTCTCCAAATGCGTTGTGGTCTAAAAAAGATCAAGCCAGTTCCACGACAGACTCATTTTTTAAAGCAAAGACCTCAACCAAGGCATGGACTGCAGGTATAAAAAGATCCATTAACTCAGTGTCTCTGAGTTGCCCTACTCAGAGGAAATGCCCTACTTAATACCTGCAATTGATACTTCATTTTATTTTAGCTAAGTTTCTATGGCAATTGTCAAGTACAGCTACACTCGTTTTCCAGAGGGCATCAAATTTTTGTTCCACTTACACTTTCACAGGGTCTAAGGAGTAAGATCTGAAATTACCCTGGATTTATCTGAGGCCAGATGGAAGGCCAGGCAACACCACAAGCAGAAGGCACACCAAAACTCAAAGGCTAGTTTGACTGACTTACAAAGACATACATCCAGACGGATATCCCTAATTAAGCACCCTTCCTGGCTTGCAGGTCGTGAGAACCGAGACCGAGCTTCCCAGAGGTGAGCCAGAGGATATGGTAGGTCACAGAAGGCAAAAATAAATGAGATTTCTGCGGCCGGACACTCCAAGAGCAGACTTTAATACAGACCAGACATGCTCACAGCAGGAGGCGCTGCTCGACCGCTTTCCACACGGCTGGTGGCACCTGCAGCTGTGAGGGGTTCTGACCGCAAAGCAGGGCTCCCGCACAGATGTTCGGAGGCACACTGAAATTACACCTTTGACTCATTGTGTGATGTTTTTCTGGATCTTAAAGTCAGCGGTTCTTTCTGGATTATTTGTATCAATTTAACATACTGCTTTTATGTCTATCTGATCTCACTGGTGGCCAAAGAAACAACCAGAGCCGCTTGACTGTGGAGGGGCTGTTTAGCAAACACAGTTTATTTCTGTAAGAATTTTCTCTTCTTTTCATCAGCCATAGTCGGAAGATAAAATTAGTTTCCTGGAAAAATCAATTTTTCAGCTAGAATTTGGAGTAAGTATGCTGAAAAATTACTTGACATGAGATGGGGACTCTTAAAAAGAGAAAAATCCCAACTGCTTTGTCCAGTAGTATTCCCCGAAATGGCAGGGCCAGAAACAGCAGGCAGAGAAGTGTGAAGTTAACAACGTGTTTTTCAGTGGGTGCAAATACTAACAAAGGAAACCTTTAAGCAACTATGCAAAGTGATTAAAACCATGATATTGACACTTAATAAGGAATCACTGGAATTCTCTGTGGGACCCTTTCTTAAAATAGGGCTTTTTAATCCCTAGGTCTCGAAATGCTTTCTAAAAGGCCAGTGAACTTGTTCAGTGAACTGACAGACTTAATTATATTGTGATTTCCCTAAAAACTCATAAGGAAAACTGCTACTAAATTCCCCCACCTTTGCTTCTTCCCCTCTCCCTCCTCCCCACCCTCATTGAAGGAGCTGTTTTTTCATGCTGCTTTCTTCTTCCATTCTGTAGTATTCCTGAATAGTTTTAGTCTTGGGTCCTTGTCAGAGACACTGTGACTCAGAGCAGGAGTGATGACATTTTGTTTTTTCCACCAAAACACATAGTTGTAGAAGCAAGTATACCTAAGATAAGGAATCCCTGTACCAAACAACCATTATGTTGAGCATGGATCTTCCTTCAGATGTGTTTATTACCAGAAGTGGCACCAGGGGAACATTTCCTGCTCTTTTTAAACTTTGTTTATGTTTTGACTTAATGTTAAAATCTCAAACTTAAGTGAATGGACAGTAGATCTGCACTATAAATTCAATCTCTGCTTCATGTACCAATCTGTTAGAACAGCAAGAAACCCAGTATTCTGTCTGTTACTCTTATTGCCTAGCATCCCTGGAGCTAGTAGATAGCCAGGAGACATTTGAGAATGTATTACTTCTGCATTATCACTGCCCAGCTCCCAGTATCAAACCATTGTGCCTCAGCTGAGGTTTTCATTTTACTTAATTTCAGTGGCTAATTCCACCACTGAAAAGCATGATCATACACAAAGAATGTGCTAGCCTGTAAGGAGCAGACTTTAGACCATGAGGTAATTTTTATGCCAGGGTTCTGCAGTGCCCACGTGGGTGATCACATATAGAAGGCCATTCAGTTGGCAGTAGCTGTCAAAAGGCTTATTTTGTCATGCCTATAGAACATGATGTCACCCGAGCGTTACAGCCTAGAGGGCCTAGTTTTGTGTCACTCTCATTGGGTGCAGCGGTAGTACCTATTTGTCACACCTCTGAAAATCAGACCTGAAATTTGCAGGTCTGTGGAAGAAGGACTGGTTCGTGTTTTATCCATGCATATCATGTGCCAGCATGTCAATCATATGGATGAAGTTTCCATTCTTAACCAGTGACATAACTGGTAAATAGCCATAAATGGAAACATAAGGCTTCCCAGCGTATACAGAGTAAGCTCCTGCTAAATCAGGCCTTGATGACACAGTGCTTACTTGGCAGTACAAACAGCTTCTTGAACAGAATGTATCTACCTCCATCACACAGTCTAGCAAGACTGTGGTGACTGCACACTTACTTTTACATATAGTAAGATAAATTAAATTATCTATTTGCAGTCAGAAAAAAAAGTATGAAGCTCTTGACAGTGGGCAAAACAAAGGATGTGAAGCATCCTTCTATGTTCAGCACTTCCACATGGAGCTTGTGTAGGACTCAGAGGATCTGTCGCTTCCTGAGCAGGAACTTAAGCAACTAATTACAAAATGTTATTATTTGAGAATGTCAGTATTTTAGATGGCTTAAGTATATTTCCAGATTTTGTGGAGAAATCACATGGGATACAGGTCAGACATCTTTGGGTTTTTTTGGGATTGCATCTCTGCTACATTCATTCTGGGCATTAACTATGTTGAAGCATATTTATGGGGTAGCAAGAGAGAACTGTACTGCAGAGGGTCCTCTCCAAGTGCCTTATCCTCCCATGAGAGAGAACCCTGCAGCTCTTTCCTGACCCTAGACTTTCCCTTTCATTCCCATCGTAGCTCTTTTCCACCCTTGAATCATGTTACTTCCCCATCTGTACTTAATTAAATGACAGCAACAAACATTGCATGTGCTGAGGGTTCATCATTCTACCCTGAACTTTCTGGTATTAATTTATTTTTAATTCCCACACAGGAAAAAAACCCCAAACAATCACATCTGTATATAAATCCCAACATGAAGTCAATTGAAAAATGCAGACTTTCTTACCAGAAGACACCCTCTGCAGATGTCCTAACTCCTAATACTGGTGTCCAAAGAACTGTACAAATTTCACAGCTGATTTCAGTGATTGAATCTAGCAGCTGTTTAACAAAGGTTACTGAACAATACTGGGAAAAACTTGAATTATGTACTACTTACAGCATTTTTATCAATGAGAAGATGTAATTTGTGCAAGAAGCATATCTGCTATATGCTGGATTTCAGACATCCAGCAAAATCTGCTGCACAGCAGTGCCTGTTTCAGCCTACATGGCCATTTAGCAAATCTAGCATGTAGAGTGTGACTTCAAACATCTGTTATTATTTCCCTTAATCTACAAGCAGTGCATAACAGGTGACAGGTCTAAGAAAGCTGTGTGAATAAGTAGAATGGTGCTTTCACTAGTGAGGTGACATATTCAGAAGAGGCACACTGCATACCCCCTTGTAGGACTGGAGAGAAGGCTGACTTAGACTCCCAGGAATTACATTTTGTTTCCTCTCCCGTGCTGGTGAGTCACATTCCAAGCTGCTGTTAAGGCAATAGGAGAATTAAAGTGTCAGCTGCTTCCCCTGCTCGTTCCAGTCCTGGCAGCAGAGGCTACACCAGCAGTGGAGCTGCTGAACTAAATGTGGCAGGACTAGAGCGGGGACAGACGCTTGTGTCCATGTTCAGATTCTGCTTCTTCCCCACATTGGCAAGAACCACCACATGAGGGACCTGTTGTTCATACCCTTGCATAGCACCTCATGGCCTCTCATTCAATCCACTTGCCCAAGTATTTCCATGGAATTACTTGTTTAAAACAAGAATGATGGGACTGGTCTGCCAGTAACACTGGGAAATGAAAAACTGCTCGTAATTCTAAGCTATCCAAAGCACTAATTTGAGTAGACATATTGTTAAGAGTTTTGAGACGGATATTTATCTTGATTTTACTGCTGTGCACAGAACTGTTTGAATAAACTTTCCACAACTTTGTCTTTGGGCATCTTGGGGAATGCTGTTTTTACAAAATTTGCTTTCTCTGTTAGGTTAATGATTGTTGATCTTCATTCCTCTCTTCCTCAGTCCCTTCCTTCCTTCCTTCCTTGTTTTTTCCTGATTTGACGGATAGTAACAGGCAACTTTGTCAGTCAGACCCAACTTACACATCACGAATTGCTGACACAGCAGTAAATCAGTTGTCAAGTATGAGAATTATGCTTTCAGGGATTTTTTTCCTGTTTGGGCTTTGTAAATCAATTTGCATGTAAATTTGTAGGAAAATGTTCCTTAGAACAATTGCCCTGTTTCACAGTAATTAGAGATACACAGCTGTGGTGAAACACAGTATTTTCTGGCGATTAAGTAAAATTTCCAGAACCTCACTGAATTGTGGTATCCACCAGATCACAAGAACTACTTCTCAATAAAGCTCTTCTGCAAGGGAATTAATGTTCCTGTGAGAGTATAAAATAGACTTTCTCTTCCTTTTCTAAACATTCTAGTAAGGCTCACATAGAAAAGCTTTCATTTGTGAACTGACAGACAAGACAGATCAAGTGAGTCAAAATACCTAGAAACTTTTCAATTTTATTTTCTCTTTTTAGTTTTTTTAACTCGTAAGTTATTTATATTTTGAAACAAAGGCATTGCAAGTCAAAGAAAATAAAACATTCACAAGTAGGAAATACCTCAAGGACTTAGTTTTAAAAATATTTTTGCTTCTACTAGCAAAACAATATATTAACAGAAATTGGCCATTTTATTTGCGTGTTTTTGACAGGCCAACACTTTATTTTAGAACTTTTCTGAAAAATGCTTTTGTTCAATAGCTCAGGTAAACATTCCTCACCTCATAACAACGCTATTGTATGCTGTTCTTCAAACGATAACTACGCTACAAGAGTAATTTCAAAATGCAGTTCAGTGCCAGAATGAGAATTTGAACTTCAAAGTATGGCACCGCGAATAATGGCTGCTGAATTAATTCTGAGTATCCACATTTTTATCACAAACACATGTTGAATGAAAGAACTGTAAAAATGTTTTTCTGTCTAAAATTAGGGGTTTATACTAGTGTCGAACTGTGAACTTGGTAGTCCAACTGAAGGAGCAAAAGTTGCTTAGTTAATGGTGCTGGTATAGTACTGCTGCAATGTTTGCAAGACAATACAAAAGATTTTTCCTTGACAGAAAGTAAGTTTCAGGTCTACAGCAATTTCTTGTGTATTAGCATCACATCAGAACTGGGCTGGACTTCCATAATCTACCTTTTACAAGATCCACTAGTTAAGTAGTTCCTGCCATCTTGCAGAGGGGACACTTCTGGTCACCAGGTCAACTGAATTAGAGTGGCTACAGAGGGATTCTGTTGCTGTGGGACTTATTTCTTTCCTTTAAGTCAACACAGACAACAACCCAGTGCCCAGATCAGAGTATGAAAGGAAATGACGTAAAGGCACCAGTACAATGCTGGTAAAAAAAAAGCTGAGAAAACATACAGAATTATAGCTCTTAGAGTAATTAACACTGCCTCAGTCAATTGCATGAGATGAATTATGGCAAACACCTCAAGGCTTAGGAATTAAGCAGCTTTAAGAATCAAAGGAAAAGTTGAAAACGTTCCTGAACTAGACAGCATATGTCAAACCCAGCTTGCAAAATTGCCAGTCAGACAGCTGATTTCTTTACTTGAAAATAGAATAAATTTAACATGTATCCTACCACTCCATTAAGTTGGTTTTATATTTTAATAACCTTTCAAGAACTAGCTCACAACACAGTATGGTAATACTATGAACATATTTAGCTGTTGTTTTCCAAGAAGGCATTCCAGGCTTTTAATATTATCCCATATTGATAATTATTCCTTTGTTAGAGATACATAGCAGTAATCACTTAATGTACTGTAATACGAGTGATTTACAGAGACCTCCACTTTTCAAAGAGACCTACTGAGAGTAGAACTTGCTTGTGCGACTTGCATTGCCATAAAAGAGATTTTGAAAACCTTCCCCAAGTATAATTCTATCAACATAGTGCTAATCCAAGTAATAGAAAATGGAAACATTTATTAAAAAGATGTATAAATGCATTTACTAAAAAATGTAAAATAATGTTCCATTTCTTCAGCTTTTGCACTAGAACGTTCAGGATCTCTACATTAACTTGTTCAGGCTTTGCACTGCTACTGTTAAGGCTGATCTTTTTTTTGTTTTTTTATTTGTAACAAAACCTGAGCTTCTTATGAAATAGCATGGCTTTGGGAACATTAGTTTTCCAAAGTATTACAGCAATCACAGGAAAAGAAGAGTCACATAAACTTCAGCTTGGACTTACGTCAAGCAGAGCTTAGACTGAACTGAAAAATGTATAGTGTTTTTTACAACCCATTACACTCTTGGTAGGGTCAGTCAAGGTGATGCTTGAACAGACAGTGAAACACTTTTTCTTTATTCTTCAGCACTGTTTATGTAAATGATACGGGCAAAGAGAAACACCTCTGGAAAACTGTGGCTGCTCGTCCGTCTTAAATGTACATTTTGCGAATGTCAGAGTTTGCAGAATTTTTACAACTGATTCAAACTTCAGTATTTTCTTCCAAATGCTGAACACATTTTCCCTATTCAATTATCTATTTCGAAGATCATTACTTTGCTTCTTACTTTGATCATGATGTTTTCCTTTATTTGGCACTTGGAATTTACCATCTGCTCTTCCTAACACTTTTGACCTTTGTTGCTGTTTCCTTGTTGAGTACTTGCTGTGGTAGATACCAGTTATCTGATTCCATTTCAGCTTTCACTAATGCAGACTATATGTTGAGCCTTCATTATTGGCAGTGCCCAAAACTACTTAAGGTGTAACAGCCTCATGTGTAGCTGTGCTTTGCTTACATTAGGGGTGTGAGAACTGTCGTGTCCAAACTGCAGAATTTTTTCTTTTGCTATTTCAAATGCATTCTGAATGAGTACAGGAAGCCACAAATGTGACTACAGACTAGGAGATCTAACAAAAGAGGAAGCTGAGATTACTGCTTCCCCGTATCTGCTCTGGCTCTCTGTCAGAGTACATGGCAGTATATACAGTATACAGAATTCATGTACCTGCTTCAGTGGATTAGCTTACTTAATTTAAACTGTTGTTCCTTAACTACTGCAGCATGTAGAGTGTTCTACTGTGAAGGCAGCGGTCACTGCCAAAGGGATGTGTGAGTAGCTAGCAGTCACGTTTTACACTGCCATACTCTATCTGATACAAACCACTAAAGAGTCTGCAGAGACAGGGCTCAAAACCACGACTGAGTTCTTCTGGTTACCATTCATCAGGTGACTCTCACTGACTCTTAATGAACTCTTAGTTTGTGAAACAGAGGAAAGCATTTCACCCTGTGTTTGCCTGGCCACCTCCTGTCACACAGCTAACGCATCATCTTGTTGAGCTGTGACACTCACTCCACCATGCTTCTGAGCACTTTATGATCAAACTCCTTCACAGAGACTTGAAGAATGCCTTACAAAACTATTTCTGTCTGTTCAGGTGCAGGTATGCATCAGGAAATTCTGAAGCACCATAACGACAGCTAGGTTACATGACTTCTTTTTCCATCTCTCCAGCCAACAGAATTGTCCTGGTTAAAATACTCTTGTGTGGGCCCAGTGTGAAACAAGCAGTTGGGTGGAAAATTCCAGCTGATGTTTGACAGTCATAAACATCTGTAAACACAACCTTTATACTGGGAAATGTCAGGCATCCTCAGGATTGCCAGTGCCACCACCTCTGCATTTAATTTAAGCTGAGTGAATATATACGTCAGTGAACTTGGCCTCACCGCAGCCATATGGAATACCTTAGTTTTTCAAATGGAAAGACACCTTCGGAGGGTTTCTCAGCCTTACTGGGAGTATGCCTGGATAGAAACCAGCATGATCAGGCCAGACCCTTCCTGTATAACTCGGCTCCTGATGTGAAAAAACCAAAGCCCAAACTCGTCTATAAGCTTGCTTACTACTCAAGAAACGTGCTTTGGAAATCGATTCCCCTTGCATAAGGTTTAGCAGTGAAAGAACTTGTTAATGCTTTTATTGCCTGTTCTTCCGTTCTCATACGGGACAGTAACAGCCCCGGTCCTGCCCCAGCGTGGGGCCTGACCG
>NW_009942343.1:0-2566 GCF_000696875.1 Nestor notabilis | reverse complement strand
GAGAAGTTCTTTGAACAGAACAGATGTCCACAAAGGAGCAGAATACGAAGACTGAAAAGAACAAGATGAAATGAAAGAACAGGGAGCTTTTTGCCTTTGTTTGGGAGTAGCCACAGGAGCAGAGCGGGAGGCTTACTTTGGAACGCATGCCCAGGTCTTCTTCAGCCGATAGATGGAGTTGGACTGCAGCGCTGAAATGATGGCCCTTAAGGAGGAAAAATTCTTCAGGATCCTACATTCCTGTGAAAGAAGCGGTTAGAAATACGGTTAGAACCACTTCTAGAGGTTAGAAGCATTAAACGTCAGCATTGCAAATATGTTTACGCTTTTCTGTTTGACTGGTGTCACACTTGCTACACATTCTCACACCTAAGCAGGCAGCCGTACCAACACTGAGCACCAAAAATATCACTCCCTCCTCCAGCCACAAAATACTTCTGGGCTTTGGCACTTAGAGCTTGTTTTCCTCACTTTCATGTACTTGTGGTGACATTTTAGTGCTACAGCTTCCAGTTCCCCTACTAACAATAAAAGCAGAACCCAGTCCATGAAGCCGAGCTAAAAAGCACAAATGTTACACCTCTTAAAAAGCTCTTTATAGTTACCAATCCCTTTCACCCTTTAGGGGAAGAAGCAGGCTTTGCCTCTTCAGATGTGGTGTTCAGAATGTTACCCTCAATCATCCACCTGTCAATTAAAAATAATGACACGACTGCTATTCAAGTACGTATCGCAGCGTCTCCAGAGTTGGGATCAAATGCTAGCTGAGAGGCTGGTTCATTGACATCTCTTACGCAGCTTCTCTGTGGCAAAAGCTTTGATGGAAAAGGATACTGAGAAACTTAGTTCTCAAAACCCCAGCAGATCCCTGGGAAAGCAGATGGAAGCAAGGAGGAGGGGGAAAGTCTGGCCAGTGACTTTTCAAGGCTATCTATTGGCGCCTTCCTGGCAATCTGTTGGTGACTCATGAACTAGAGCACGGGCACCAATGACTTAAGGAACTCCTGCAAATACACGCTCTCACAAACAACGTACATGCACATTAACCGGACAAAACACCTGCCAATTTGGCTGTGGCATGTAGGTGAGAATGTACTCAAACTACAATTCTGCTTCTGCAAATTTTATGGGGCTGATTATAACACTGATAACGCTGATTATGTAAAGGATCCTTACAGTGAAAAATCACCTGATTTGTTTCCTGCATAGGGTTGAACAAATGTAAAGCAACCTCAGCATAAACAAAAGTCAGACCTTACTATATCAGCAACTCTGTTCATGAGTTGCATTAAAATTGACTGAACAATTAATACAAGTACACTTACTCTCATTTATTTACCTAAGGAGGGAAAAAAAAAGTGTTTCTGCACTTCTGCAAATTAGAAGGCTGCATTTAAAGCATGGCTTAAGAAGAAGGACCAGGTCAGGCAGCACCTGAAGCCAAAAGAGAGGTGAAAGACTACTTCCCCATACCAGTTTCCTGAACCACGCAGTTGCCAGAGCTTAGGTGCCAGGACTAACAATACGGCCCTCTGGAAGCACAGAAGTGCATTGTCAAGGTTGGAAAGCCTCTGGCTTGAGCTTTTTGTGACTGCTTATTTTGTATAGCTCGGAAAGAATCCATGTGATTCTTAAAACAAAAGTCAATACATATCCATATAAAAGTGCTTTAAATGTTCTCCTCAAAAAGAGAGATCGAGTTTACTGCCAGCTTCCCAGTGCAAGTCCTGCTTGAACCACCTGGTGACCTTCAGTGGACAAGAGAAGAGCTACTCATGTCATATCTGGACTTCTGTAAGCCCTCTGACATGGCCCCCCACATATATCTCATGTATCTCCCACGACATCTGGTTTCAGCCTCCGTGGTGTTCACAGACGCAGGAGAGAGGGAGCGTGATGCTCATTGACCCGTTATGAATGGCTAGAGGCAGGAAAGTGCAAAGCTTAGTCTGACGCTGCTCACTCCCTGCACCACTGCCAGTCCTACTCCATTCTTGTGAAACTTTCTTCCGAAAGCAAGTCTAGAACCTTTGGATGATATCAACCATCCCTGAATTTCTTTCACTGAAATGAGCATTATTTTCTTGCTAGGGAAGTGGACTGGTTGGATTGATATTTATCTTACCACAAATGCTAAAATATAAGGTATATGGCACTCCCCATCTGCAACACACAGTATCTGGCTCCCTTCAAGTAGCACTCCCAACCCTGTCAAGATACAAGCAACAACCCTGGCCCCAGGATGGGGAAGGAACTAAGGAGAGAAGGGCAATACTTCATCTGCTATTACAAAGAAAGCCAGTCAAAACCAGAAAGAATTAGAGCTAAGATGTCCATTGGCCTGGGGTCAATGCATACAACCTCTTTCCCCCTCCCACTGCCTCAATCCAAGGCACCCAGCACAAGAAACATTAAACAGTCTAGAACAAATGCTTTACATGTGCAATACGAATCCACTTCTCCATGATCTTGGCTCTTTGCTGTGTTTCCAGTTCCTTACTATTCAGGATAGTACTGACAACACAGTTGGTAGTCGCATTGAACTGAGAGATGGTGGCTCTGATGG
>NW_009942342.1:50200-51730 GCF_000696875.1 Nestor notabilis | reverse complement strand
TAGATGATCTTAAGGTCCTTTCCAACCCAATAATTCTATGATTCAATGAGATCAAAAATTATCAGCTGAAATTCTCTTACCTAACTTTGAAAATCTGGAAGGTTTGCTCAAGCATAATGTGACCTCACACTTACCTAGTGTCTCATATAATCAAGCAATTTCTGTTGCCACTGCTGGAAGTTCTGGTGCAGACAGAATAACAGAGAAATAGCATATGTTGTAAATCTTCTGAAGAACATGGTCAATATAATAAAGACATTCCTCCTTCTATGCTGTAATTAGATGTTGCTGGTACTCAAACTTCCTAAACAGTAAGACAGAGATAGAAGACTTATGTATCTGGGGATAGGTCTATTCTGCCCTGTACAAACTTGCTAGTCCTAGCAACATACAGCCGAGTTAGCATAGTCCCTCAGGCTGGCTAGTCCTGTTTCTCAAGGCATATTGCTGCTGGTGAGCACTGAGCAGCAGTGTTGCAGCAAGAGTAGCAGTTTGAGGCTAATCTTTGCCAGCCTCTGTAGAGAGCACTGACAAAACCATCAGACATCTAATCCTCAACCAAAGCACATGGTCGAAGCATTGCAGAAGTTCAAATGTCTGCTTATAAATAATATTAAATATTGGTTTGCAAAGTTCCTTTCTCCCTGTGAATTCTTCAGCTGGATGTGGTACAGTTTGAACATGGATGGAAATTCAAAGTCGTAAAATTTAAGAGATACCAGTTTGGGGGTATGAAGCTGCATTCTGATGGCTTACAACAGCCATGTACAGAACATAAATAAGACCTAAGACCTAAACTCCTCCAGAGGTAGCAAACAAGGGCTTGGAAACAGATATCTCATTGAGGTAAAGGAATCTAGAGATCACAACATCATCTATACTGATCTTCCTACAGATTGCCTGTTAGAAAGGTCTTCTGACAAATACCAACCTCGCATTCTTCTCAGCAAAAAGTTCTACAAAACACTTGAATCATTATTTACAGCTCACTTGGTGGTTAACCATGAAACTCCTTCTGGTGCATAAACATGTCAAATCCTATGATAAGCAGGGTCTGTACAAGGTCCCTCCCCTTTAGAGCTTTTGTGAGAGATTGCCAGCACTTATTAACCTTAATAATGTCATTGTGAGTAAAATGATAGTAGTAGTTCTATTCTCTTTGTAGTATTTTTCTTCACTGTCACAGGCAATAATTTCAGCACTCATATTTTCTTATTAGAACAACTCTCCACCAATTTCAAAAGGGCCACATTTTTAAACAGAGGTAGCTTTGCCTCAACCATACCCATATTCTGAATGTTTGCAAACAGTTAAATAGTATTAGCATGCTAATTAATATAACTATATGCTTTGCTCATTGCTATTATTTATTTTTTGTAAAAGCATAGGTCTAAATTCTCTTCTTACCAAAGGCAACAGGAGCATTCTCATTAAACCATACATTAGAAAACCTGGCCTTACTTTTTGAAGTTGAAGCTCAACAAAGCTCATATTTTACAATTTGTCTGTAAGCATAAATCGAAATCCAGG